>NC_082720.1:91011401-91227201 GCF_030144855.1 Hypanus sabinus | reverse complement strand
CACCCCTCCCCGTCTCTGTGAGCCCCCTCCGGACCCTACACCCCTCCCCATCTCTGTGAGCCCCCTCCGGACCCTACACCCCTCCCCGTCTCTGTGAGCCCCCTCCAGACCCTACACCAGGAGGAGGGAGGGGGAGAAGGGAGACTGGGGATGGGATAGGGGAGGTGGTCGGGGTAGGAGGGAATGAGATGACAGAAGAGGTGAGAGGATGGGAATGCAAGTGAATGTGGAGGGAGGGTGCGCTGGGGACGCAGTATCGGTCCGTTTCCCGGGGATGGAGGCAACCGCATCGACCGCGTAAACAAGGGCGGGCGCCGCTAACCGGGTCAGGTGCAGGTCGATCGGGACGCGCTGCGGGCGGGTTGCGGTACGGATGCGGGTCTCCGGATGCCCGGGTACCGGGCTGCGGGCTCACCTCTGTCCCGCAGATCTGCCACCGCCCGCCGCTTCACACAAAGCCAAAGATGGCCGCCCGCTCCTCAGCCGCAGCCGCAGCGCCGAGCGAAGCGTCTCCGGAAAGCGCTCCCTCCCCTCGGCCCGGGGACGGGCGGCCAGGCAACCCCCGCACTGAGGGAGCGCCGTGGGAGGGGCGGGACTGGGAGGGAGGTACTGAGGGGGGTCACACTGTGGGAGGGGCGGTACTGAGGGAGGGTCACACTGTGGGAGGGGCAGGACTGAGGGAGGGAGGTACTGAGGGGGGTCACACTGTGGGAGGGGCGGGACTGAGGGAGGGAGGTACTGAGGGAGGGTCACACCGTGGGAGGGGCGGGACTGGGAGGGAGGTACTGAGGGAGGGTCACACTGTGGGAGGGCGGGACTGAGGGAGGGAGGTACTGAGGTGGGTCACACCGTGGGAGGGCGGGACTGAGGGAGGGTCACACTGTGGGAGGGCGGGACTGAGGGAGGGTCACACTGTGGGAGGGCGGGACTGAGGGAGGGAGGTACTGAGGGGGGTCACACTGTGGGAGGGGCGGGACTGAGGGAGGGTCACTGTGGGAGGGCGGGACTGAGGGAGGGTCACACTGTGGGAGGGCGGGACTGAGGGAGGGAGGGGGGTCACACTGTGGGAGGGCGGGACTGAGGGAGGGTCACACTGTGGGAGGGGCGGGACTGAGGGAGGGAGGTACTGAGGGAGGGTCACACCGTGGGAGGGGCGGGACTGAGGGAGGGTCACACTGTGGGAGGGCGGGACTGAGGGAGGGAGGTACTGAGGGAGGGTCACACCGTGGGAGGGGCGGGACTGAGGGAGGGAGGTACTGAGGGAGCGCCGTGGGAGGGGCGGGACTGAGGGAGGGAGGTACTGAGGTGGGTCACACTGTGGGAGGGGCGGGACTGAGGGAGGGAGGTACTGAGGGGGGTCACACTGTGGGAGGGGCGGGACTGAGGGAGGGAGGTACTGAGGGGGGTCACACTGTGGGAGGGGCGGGACTGAGGGAGGGAGGTACTGAGGGAGGGTCACACCGTGGGAGGGGCGGGACTGAGGGAGGGCCACACTGTGGGAGGGAGGTACTGAGGGAGGGTCACACTGAGGGAGGGAGGTACTGAGGGAGGGGTAGGCCTGAGGGAAGGGCGGGACTGAGGGAGGGACACTGTGCGGGGGAGGTACTGAGGGAGGGTCACACTGTCGGAAGAAGGTACTGAGGGAGGGTCACACTGTGGGAGGGAGGTACTGAGGGAATGTCACACTGTGGGGGGGCGGGACTGAGGGAGGGTCACTCTATGGGAGGGAGGTACTGAGGGAGGGTCACACTGTTGGAGGGAGGTACTGAGGGAGGGTCACACTGTGGGAGGGGTGGTACTGAGAGAGGGGTAGGCCTGAGGGAGGGTCACACTGGGAGGGAGGTACTGAGGGAGGGTCACACTGGGAGGGAGGTACTGAGGGAGGGGTAGGCCTGAGGGAGGGTCACACTGTGGGAGGGGCGGGACTGAGGGAGGGAGGTACTGAGGGAGGGTCACACTGTGGGAGGGAGGTACTGAGGGAGGGTCACACTGGGAGGGAGGTACTGAGGGAGGGGTAGGCCTGAGGGAGGGTCACACTGGGAGGGAGGTACTGAGGGAGGGGTAGGCCTGAGGGAGGGTCACACTGTGGGAGGGTCGGGACTGAGGGTCACTGTGGGAGGAGCGGGACTGAGGGAGGGTCACACTGTGGGAGGGCGGGACTGAGGGAGGGTCACAATGTGGGAGGGAGGTACTGAGGGAGGGTCACACTGTGGGGGGGAGGTACTGAGGGAGGGTCACACTGTCAGAGGGAGGTACTGAGGGAGGGTCACACTGTGGGAGGGTACTGAGGGAGGGTCACACTGTGGGGGGCGGGACTGAGGGAGGGTCACTCTGTGGGAGGGAGGTACTGAGGGAGGGTCACACTGTGGGAGGGAGGTACTGAGGGTCACACTGTGGGAGGGGTGGTACTGAGGGGTAGGCCTGAGGGAGGGTCATACTGGGAGGGAGGTACTGAGGGAGGGGTAGGCCTGAGGGAGGGTCACACTGTGGGAGGGGCGGGACTGAGGGAGGGTCACTCTGTGGGAGGGAGGTACTGAGGGAGGGTCACACTGTGGGAGGGAGCTACTGAGGGAGGGTCACACTGTGGGAGGGGCGGGACTGAGAGAGGGTCACACTTTGGGAGGGAGGTGCTGAGGGAGGGTCACACTGTGGGAGGGGTGGTACTGAGGGAGGGTCACACAATGGGAGAGGCAGTACTGAGGGAGGTTCACACTGTCGGAGGGAGGTACTGAGGGAGGGTCACACTGTGGGAGGGTGGTACTGAGGGAGGGGCTCACTGTCGGAGGGAGGTACTGAGGGAGGGTCACACTGTGGGAGGGGTGGGACTGAGGGAGGGGCTCACTGTGGGAGGGCGGTACTGAGGGAGGGTCACACTGTGGGAGGGGCGGGACTGAGGGAGGGTCACTGTGGGAGGGAGGTACTGAGGGAGGGTCACACTGTGGGAGGGAGGTACTGAGGGAGGGTTACCCTGTGGGAGGGTCGGGACTGAGGGAGGGTCACTCTGTGGGAGGGAGGTACTGAGGGAGGGTCACACTGTGGGAGGGAGGTACTGAGGGTCACACTGTGGGAGGGAGGTACTGAGGGAGGGTCACACTGTGGGAGGGAGGTACTGAGGGAGGGTAGGTCTGAGGGCGGGTCACACTGTGGGAGGGGCGGGACTGAGGGAGGGCCACACTGTGGGAGGGAGGTACTGAGGGAGGGGCACACTGTGGGAGGGGTGGGACTGAGGGAGGGGCTCACTGTCGGAGGGAGGTACTGAGGGAGGGTCACACTGTGGGAGGGGTGGGACTGAGGGAGGGAGGAACTGAGGGAGCGCCGTGGGGGGAGCGGGACTGGGAGGGAGGTACTGAGGGGGGTCACACCGTGGGAGGGGCGGGACAGGGAGGGAGGTACTGAGGGAGCGCCGTGGGAGGGGCGGGACTGAGGGAGGGAGGTACTGAGGGGGGTCACACTGTGGGAGGGGCGGGACTGAGGGAGGGAGGTACTGAGGTGGGTCACACTGTGGGAGGGGCGGGACTGAGGGAGGGAGGTACTGAGGTGGGACACACTGTGGGAGGGGCGGGACTGAGGGAGGGAGGTACTGAGGGGGGTCACACTGTGGGAGGGGCGGGACTGAGGGAGGGAGGTACTGAGGGAGGTCACACTGTGGGAGGGGCGGGACTGAGGGAGGGAGGTACTGAGGGGGGTCACACAGTGGGAGGGGCGGGACTGAGGGAGGGAGGTACTGAGGGGGGTCACACTGTGGGAGGGGCGGGACTGAGGGAGGGAGGTACTGAGGGGGGTCACACAGTGGGAGGGGCGGGACTGAGGGAGGGAGGTACTGAGGGGGGTCACACTGTGGGAGGTGCGGGACTGAGGGAGGGAGGTACTGAGGGAGGGTCACCGTGGGAGGGGCGGGACTGAGGGAGGGCCACACTGTGGGAGGGAGGTACTGAGGGAGGGTCACACTGAGGGAGGGGTAGGCCTGAGGGAGGGTCACACTGTGGGAGGGAGGTACTGAGGGAGGGGTAGGCCTGAGGGAGGGGCGGGACTGAGGGAGGGTCACTCTGTGGGAGGGAAGTACTGAGGGAGGGTCACACTGTGGGGGGGAGGTACTGAGGGTGGGTCACACTGTCGGAAGAAGGTACTGAGGGAGGGTCACACTGTGGGAGGGAGGTACTGAGGGAGGGTCACACTGTGGGGGGCGGGACAGAGGGAGGGTCACTCTGTGGGAGGGAGGTACTGAGGGAGGGTCACACTGTGGGAGGGAGGTACTGAGGGTCACACTGTGGGAGGGGTGGTACTGAGGGAGGGGTAGGCCTGAGGGAGGGTCACACTGGGAGGGAGGTACTGAGGGAGGGGTAGGCCTGAGGGAGGGTCACACTGTGGGAGGGGCGGGACTGAGGGAGGGTCACACTGTGGGAGGGAGGTACTGAGGGAGGGTCACACTGGGAGGGAGGTACTGAGGGAGGGGTAGGCCTGAGGGAGGGTCACACTGGGAGGGAGGTACTGAGGGAGGGGTAGGCCTGAGGGAGGGTCACACTGTGGGAGGGTCGGGACTGAGGGTCACTGTGGGAGGAGCGGGACTGAGGGAGGGTCACACTGTGGGAGGGCGGGACTGAGGGTCACACTGTGGGAGGGAGGTACTGAGGGAGGGTCACACTGCGGGGGGGAGGTACTGAGGGAGGGTCACACTGTCAGAGGGAGGTACTGAGGGAGGGTCACACTGTGGGAGGGAGGTACTGAGGGAGGGTCACACTGTGGGGGGGCGGGACTGAGGGAGGGTCACTCTGTGGGAGGGAGGTACTGAGGGAGGGTCACACTGTGGGAGGGAGGTACTGAGGGAGGGGTAGGCCTGAGGGAGGGTCATACTGGGAGGGAGGTACTGAGGGAGGGGTAGGCCTGAGGGAGGGTCACACTGTGGGAGGGGCGGGACTGAGGGAGGGTCACACTGTGGGAGGGCGGGACTGAGGGAGGGTCACACTGTGGGAGGGAGGTACTGAGGGAGGGTCACACTGTGGGAGGGAGGTACTGAGGGAGCGTCACACTGTGGGGGGGCGGGACTGAGGGAGGGTCACTCTGTGGGAGGGAGGTACTGAGGGAGGGTCACACTGTGGGAGGGAGGTACTGAGGGAGGGGTAGGCCTGAGGGAGGGTCACACTGTGGGAGGGAGGTACTGAGGGAGGGTCACACTGTGGGAGGGAGCTACTGAGGGAGGGGTAGGCCTGAGGGAGGGTCACACTGTGGGAGGGGCGGGACTGAGAGAGGGTCACACTTTGGGAGGGAGGTGCTGAGGGAGGGTCACACTGTGGGAGGGGTGGTACTGAGGGAGGGTCACACAATGGGAGAGGCAGTACTGAGGGAGGGTCACACTGTCGGATGGAGGTACTGAGGGAGGGTCACACCGTGGGAGGGGCGGGATTGAGTGAGGGTCACACTGTGGGAGGGAGGTACTGAGGGAGGGAGGTACTGAGGGAGGGTCACTCGTGGGAGGGGCGGGACTGAGGGAGGGTCACACTGTGGGAGGGGTGGTACTGAGGGAGGGTCACACAATGGGAGAGGCAGTACTGAGGGAGGGTCACACTGTGGGAGGGATGTACTGAGGGAGGGGCTCACTGTCGGAGGGAGGTACTGAGGGAGGGTCACACTGTGGGAGGGGTGGGACTGAGGGAGTGGCTCACTGTGGGAGGGAGGTACTGAGGGTCACACTGTGGGAGGGGCGGGACTGAGGGAGGGTCACTCTGTGGGAGGGAGGTACTGAGGGAGGGTCACACTGTGGGAGGGAGGTACTGAGGGAGGGTTACCCTGTGGGAGGGGCGGGACTGAGGGAGGGTCACTCTGTGGGAGGGAGGTACTGAGGGAGGGTCACACTGTGGGAGGGAGGTACTGAGGGTCACACTGTGGGAGGGGTGGTACTGAGGGGTAGGCCTGAGGGAGGGTCACACTGGGAGGGAGGTACTGAGGGAGGGGTAGGCCTGAGGGAGGGTCACTCTGTGGGAGGGAGGTACTGAGGGAGGGTCACACTGTGGGAGGGGTGGGACTGAGGGAGGGTCACACTTTGGGAGGGAGGTACTGAGGGTCACACTGTGGGAGGGGTGGTACTGAGGGAGGGTCACACAATGGGAGAGGCAGTACTGAGGGAGGGTCACACTGTGGGAGGGAGGTACTGAGGGAGGGTCATACTGTGGGAGGGGCGGGACTGAGGGAGGTTCACACTGTCGGAGGTAGATACTGAGGGAGGGTCACTGTCGGAGGGAGCTACTGAGGGAGGGTCACACCGTGGGAGGGGCGGGACTGAGGGAGGGTCACACTGTGGGAGGGAGGTACTGAGGGAGGGTCACACTGTCGGAGGGAGGTACTGAGGGAGGGTCACACCGTGGGAGGGGCGGGACTGAGGGAGGGTCACACTGTCGGAGGGTACTGAGGGAGGGTCACACTGTGGGAGGGGCGGGACTGAGGGAGGGTCACACTGTGGGAGGGAGGTACTGAGGGAGGGGTAGGCCTGAGGGAGGGTCACACTGTGGGAGGGGTGGGACTGAGGGAGGGTCACACTTTGGGAGGGAGGTACTGAGGGTCACACTGTGGGAGGGGTGGTACTGAGGGAGGGTCACACAATGGGAGAGGCAGTACTGAGGGAGGGTCACACTGTGGGAGGGAGGTACTGAGGGAGGGTCATACAGTGGGAGGGGCGGGACTGAGGGAGGTTCACACTGTCGGAGGTAGATACTGAGGGAGGGTCACTGTCGGAGGGAGCTACTGAGGGAGGGTCACACCGTGGGAGGGGCGGGACTGAGGGTCACACTGTGGGAGGGAGGTACTGAGGGAGGGTCACACTGTCGGAGGGAGGTACTGAGGGAGGGTCACACCGTGGGAGGGGCGGGACTGAGGGAGGGTCACACTGTCGGAGGGTACTGAGGGAGGGTCACACTGTGGGAGGGGCGGGACTGAGGGAGGGTCACACTGTGGGAGGGAGGTACTGAGGGAGGGGTAGGCCTGAGGGAGGGTCACACTGTGGGAGGGGCGGGACTGAGGGAGGGTCACACTGTGGGAGGGAGGTACTGAGGGAGGGGTAGGCCTGAGGGAGGGTCACTGTCGGAGGGAGATACTGAGGGAGGGGTAGGCCTGAGGGAGGGTCACTGTCGGAGGGAGATACTGAGGGAGGGGTAGGCCTGAGGGAGGGTCACACTGTGGGAGGGGCGGGACTGAGGGAGGGTCACACTGTCGGAGGGAGGTACTGAGGGAGGGTCACACCGTGGGAGGGGCGGGACTGAGGGAGGGTCACACTGTGGGAGAGAGGTACTGAGGGAGGGGTAGGCCTGAGGGAGGGTCACACTGTGGGAGGGAGGTACTGAGGGAGGGTCACACTGTGGGAGGGGCGGGACTGAGGGAGGGTCACTCTGTGGGAGGGGAGAGACTGAGGGTCACACTGTGGGAGGGAGGTACTGAGGGAGGTTCACACTGTGGGAGGGGTGGGACTGAGGGAGGGGCGCACTGTGGGAGGGAGTTACTGAGGGAGGGTCACTTTGGGAGGGGTGGGACTGAGGGAGGGCCACACTGTGGGGGGGAGGTACTGTGGGAGGGTCACACTGTGGGAGGGAGGTACTGAGGGAGGTTAGGCCTGAGGGCGGGTCACACTGTGGGAGGGGCGGGACTGAGGGAGGGTCACACTGTGGGAGGGAGGTACTGAGGGAGGGTCACTCTGTGGGAGGGGAGAGACTGAGGGAGGGCCACACTGTGGGAGGGAGGTACTGAGGGAGGGTAGGTCTGAGGGCGGGTCACACTGTGGGAGGGGCGGGACTGAGGGAGGGCCACACTGTGGGAGGGAGGTACTGAGGGAGGGTCACACTGTGGGAGGTGTGGGACTGAGGGAGGGGCTCACTGTGGGAGGGAGATACTGAGGGAGGGTCACTCTGTGGGAGGGGAGAGACTGAGGGAGGGCCACACTGTGGGAGCGGCGGTACCAAGGGAGTGTCTCACTGTGGTAGGGGTGCTACCAAGGGAGGGTCGCACTGTGGGAGGGGTGGTACTGAGGGAGGGTCGCACTGTGGGAGGTCGGTACTGAGGGAGGGTAGTACTTTATGAGGGAAGGTACTGAGGTAGGGTCGCACTGTGGAAGGGGTGTTACTGAGGGCCAGTAGTACTTTAAGAGAGGCAGTACTGAGGTAAGGTCACTATAGGAGGGGCAGTGGTGAAGATACTGCGTTGAGGAAAGACCACGATTACCACCCTGAGGATGATTGCCTCTTGGATCTTGCTGTGCAGGTTGTTTGACAGCCCCTCCCACAGTTGTTGAGGTTGAATTTGGAGTACTGTGTGCAGTTTTGGTCACCAGCCCACAGGAAATATGTAACCAAGGTTGAAAGAGTACAAAGAAAATTTACAAGCATGTTGCCAGGACTGAAGGACCTGAGTTATAAGGAAAGATTGAATAGGCTAGGACTTTATTCCTTGGAACATAGAAGGTTGAGGGGAGATTTCAGAGAAGTGTATTAAATCATGAGGGGTACAGATAGGGGAAATGCAAACAGATTTTTTTCCACTGAGGCTGGCTAGGACTAGAACCAGAGGTCATGGGTCAAGGTGAAAGATGAAAAGTTTAGGTATCATAAGACATAGGAGCAGAATTAGGCCATCCAGCCCATCAACTCTGTTCTGCCATTCCATCATGGCTGATCCTGGATCCCACGCAACCCCATACACCTGCCTTCTCACCATACCCTTTGATGCCCTGACCGACTTCCAGCCCTAAGTATACCCACGGACTTGGCCTCCACTGCAGTCTGTGGCAGAGCATTCCACAGATTCACGACACTCTGGCTAAAAAAAATTCCTCCTTACCTCTGTTCTAAAAGGTCCCCTCTCATTTCTGAGGTTATGCCCTCTTGTTCTGGATACCCCCATCATGGGAAACATCCTCTCCACATCCATCCTTTCAACATTCAGTAGGTTTCAGTGAGATCCACATGTATTCTTCTAAATTCCAGTGAGTACAGGCCCAAAACTGCCAAACAACTCCTCAAATGCATTATCATACATTTCATCTGCCACTGGTCTAAGTCCTGCAGCAATCACATTACATCCTCAGCACTATCTACCTTTCCACCTACAAACTTTGCCACAAAGCCATCAATTCCATTGTCCAAATCATTGACAAGAGGGGGAACGTCTTTGCTAAGAGGGTGGAACAAGCTGACAGTATTAACGGTGTTTGCCAGCTCAGTTTCAAGAGAAAGTTGGACAGGTACATGGATGGTAGGGGGTGTGAAGGGCTATGGTCCCAGTGCAGATTGATGGGACTAGGCAGTTTAATAGTTTGGCATGGACTAGATGGGCCAAAAGGCCTGTTTCTGACTGAGATACAGGAAGAGTTTGGACAGGGAAGAACTCTGTTCCTTGCAGTGGAGGAAACTGATGACTGACTTTGATGAGGAGTAGAAAGTCAGGAAGGGTAGAGCTAGAGTCATCGAGTCAGAGCCACAGGCCCTTTGGCCCATGTAGTCTGTGCCAGACTATTAACCTGCCTGTTCCCACTGGGCCAAACAACACAATCTTCTTCACAAGGGAAGGGAAACTAGGCTGCAGGTTTAGGGTTAGAGGGGAAAGACTGAAAAGAGTTGTGAGGGGGAACCTGTTCACCCAGAAGGTGGTGGGTACTGTATCTGGAATAAGCTGCCAGAGGAAGTGGTTAAAGCAGTGATGATAATAACGTGAAGGTCATTTGGATCAGTACGTGAATAGGAGGGGTTCAAACGGATGTCAGCCAAAAACAAACAAGTGGGACTAGCTTGGAGGATAACATAGTTGGGTCGAATGGCCTGGCTTCAAAGACTCTGTACCCCTGGCAACGTCTGCAGGGGCACCACTCTGTACACCCAACAGTGTTAGACAGTGTCCTGGGGGTAACCCACGGCATGGTGCCAGAATGTTGGCTGTTAATGCAAATAACACATTTCACTGTATGTTTCAATGTGAACAGAATGCGTAAAACGTTTTACAAACATTTTCATTCATCTCTTAATACACAAATACTTTCATTAATAATAGAAGACATTTGAAATAATAACAGTTACAGGATAGTTGGATATTTCCTGTACCAGGTGACTGACTTCTGTAGATGCAGAATGTTCAACTACCCTGGTCTCATCTTCCCACCTCAGACATTCTCTGCTGTCTCTCTCTCTCAGGCATGAAGGGCTCCATTAGTACAAAGGGTGGTAACACAGAACTGTAGACTTCCCACCCCTCCCTGGACCCTTCTCAGACAGCTTCGGCAGGAAGCCCGGTGGCTTCCCACTTCAATTCCACTCCCCATTCCCATTCCAGCACATCTGTCCACGGTTCCTCGTGCCACAGTGAGGCCACTTTCAGGTTGCAGGAGCAGTGCCTCATATCTGTCTGACTAGTCTCCAAACTGACGGCATCGGTTCCACCAACTTCAGGTAATTTCGGCCACCATCCCTCCTTTTTCCATTCCCCATTCTAGTTCCCCTTTCAACCCTCGTCTTCTCTTCACCTGTCCGTTACTTCCCACTGGCTCCCCTCCTCTTTCCCTTTCTCCCATGGTTCACTGTCCCCTCCTATCAGATTCCTTCTACTTAAGCTGTTTACCTCATCCACCTATCACCTCCCAGTGTCTCACTTCATCCCCCTCCCCCATCCACCCACCTTCCCCCTCACCTGGTCTCACCTATCACCTCCCAGTGTCTCACTTCATCCCCTCCCCCATCCACCCACCTTCCCCCTCACCTGGTCTCACCTATCACCTCCCAGTGTCTCACTTCATCCCCCTCCCCCACCCACCCACCTTTCCCCTCACCTGGTCTCACCTATCACCTCCCAGTGTCTCACTTCATCCCCTCCCCACCGACCCACCTTCCCCCTCACCTGGTCTCACCTGTCACCTCCCAGTGTCTCACTTCATCCCCTCCCCACCCACCCACCTTCCCCCTCACCTGGTCTCACCTATCACCTCCCAGTGTCTCACTTAATCCCCTCCCCACCCACCCACCTTCCCCCTCACCTGGTCTCACCTATCACCTCCCAGTGTCTCACTTCATCCCCTCCCCACCCACCCACCTTCCCCCTCACCTGGTCTCACCTATCACCTCCCAGTGTCTCACTTCATCCCCTCCCCACCCACCCACCTTCCCCCTCACCTGGTCTCACCTATCACCTCCCAGTGTCTCACTTCATCCCCTCCCCACCCACCCACCTTCCCCCTCACCTGGTCTCACCTATCACCTCCCAGTGTCTCACTTCATCCCCTCCCCACCCACCCACCTTCCCCCTCACCTGGTCTCACCTATCACCTTCCAGTGTCTCACTTCATCCCCCTCACCCACCCATCCACCTTCCCCCTCACCTGGTCTCACCTCTCACCCACCAGCTCCTGCACACTCCACCTTATTTGGGTTTCATCCCCCTTCCTTTCCAGTCTCAGCCCGAAACATCAACTGTTTATTCATTTCCATAGATGTTGCCTGACCTGCTGAGTTCCTCCAGCATTTTGTGCGTGATGCTCTGGATTTCCAGCATCGGCAGAATCTCTTGTGTTGATGGGTTTGCCCTTGTTTAACCAACTTCATGTTCAGTTCCCATGCTGCATCAGCAGCGAAATTTTCACCCACCTGTCCACTGATTTGATCAATTTCTCCATCAGTCTGGTCAATCCATTGTTGGATGTCTTTGGCCCCCTCCCATCCCAATACAGCCGATAGGACATTGAACAGTAATTCTGGGCTCTTTAAGAGAAGGTGTGCTGGCGTCGAAGAGGGTTCACGAGAATTAAACTGAGAATGAAACTGTATGAAGAGCATTTGATGGCACTGGGCCTGTACACACTGGAGTTTAGATGAATGAGTAGGATTTCAGTGAAACCAACTGATATTGAAGGGTCTGGATAGAGTGGGTGTGAAGAAGATGTTTCCTATAGTGGGGGAGTCTAGGACCAGAGGACACAGATAGAGTGGATGAGGAGAGGATGTTTCCTATAGTGGGGGAGTCTAGGACCAGAGGACACAGATAGAGTGGATGAGGAGAGGATGTTCCTATAGTGGGGGAGTCTAGGACCAGAGGACACAGATAGAGTGGATGAGGAGAGGATGTTCCTATAGTGGGGGAGTCTAGGACCAGAGGACACAGATAGAGTGGATGTGAAGAGGATGTTTCCTATAGTGGGGAGTCAAGGCTGGAGTGAGCAGGGATTTCTTTAGCCAGGGAGTGGTGAATCTGTGGAATTCATTGCCACAGACAGCTGTGGAGGCCAAGTCAATGGGTATATTTAATGTGGAGGTGATAGGTTCTTAATTAGTTAGGGTATCAAAGGTCACAGAGAGAAGGAGAATGAGGTTGAGTGGGATAATAAATCAGCCATGATGGAATGGTGGACCAGACTCAATGGGCTGAATGGACTAATCTACTGCTATGGTCTTAGGGTCCTGTTGTGCTGCAGAATTGTAAATTTTAACCTCGCTTTGGGATCTCTCTTCCCCTGGACACTGCTGGGAGATGTCCTTTGATCATTGTTGCCCTGTAGCTGTGGGTCACTCCATACATGATTGGAGTTATCTCTGGATTTACTGCAGAGCTGCTTAGCATCACCCAGCTCACCGAGTCCTGTCAGTGTCGTCTGACCTCCCTGCTGCCGCTGATTTGTCCCATCGACCCAATCCT
This sequence comes from Hypanus sabinus, assembly GCF_030144855.1. NCBI lineage: Eukaryota > Metazoa > Chordata > Chondrichthyes > Myliobatiformes > Dasyatidae > Hypanus > Hypanus sabinus. Next base: position 91,214,550 of record NC_082720.1, on the reverse strand, counting down.
GGACCATAGCCGTCCAAACCCCTCCCGTCCATGAACTTATCCAAACTAATCTTAAATGTTGAAATAGAATCTGCATCCACCACTTCCTCTGGCAGCTCGTTCCACATTCTCAGCACCCCGAGTGAAGAAGTTCCTACTCAAGATGTTATGGAAATTTGAAAAATAGTCTAGTTTAAAAAAATCTCAGATAGACTTTGTTCATTCCAATAATGATGGGTGTTCACTGTCTGGTTCATCTCTGGGAGCTCAGGTACACAGAATAGAACAGAACAGAAAGGCCCTTCAGCCCACAATCACTGTACTATGCACAATGCCAAATTAGACTAAATCTCTTCTGCCTACACATTATCTGTGTAAAAAAAAACTTGCCTCTCGTATCTCCTGTGAAATTACCCCCTCTCATCTTAATTACATGCCCTCTGGTATTAGACATTTTCACCCTGGGAAAAAGATACTGCCTGTCTACTGTATCTATGCCTCACAATCTTATAACCCTCTGTCAGATGTCCCCTCAGCCTCTGCTGCTCCAGAGAAAACAACTTGGTATAGCACCTGCCCTCTAACCCAGGCAGCAACCAGGTAAACCTCCTCTGCACCCTCTCCAAATACTCAACATAAGAAACAGGAGCAGGACAATAGACAATAGGTGCAGATTTCTAGCCAGCACCGCCATTCACTGTGATCATGGCTGATCATACACAATCAGTACCCCGTTCCTGCCCTCTCCCTTGACCCCGCTATCTATAAGAGTTCTATCTAACTCTCTCTTGAATGCATCCAGAGACTTGGCCTCCACTACCTTCTGGGGCAGAGCATTCCACATACCCACCACTCTCTGGGTGAAAAAGTTTTTCTGCATCTCTGTTCTAAATGGCCTACCCCTTATTCTTAAACTGTGGCCTCTAGTTCTAGACTCACCCATCAGCGGGAACATGTTTCCTGCCTCCAGCGTGTCCAATCCCTTAATAATCTTATATGTTTCAATCAGATCATCTTTCTAAATTCCAGTGTATACAAGCCCAGTCGCTCCAATCTTTCAACATATGACAGTCCCGCCATTCCGGGAATTAACCTTGTGAAACCTACGCTGCACTCCCTCAATAGCAAGAATGTCCTTCCTCAAATTTGGAGACCAAAACTGCACACAATACTCCAGGTGGAGTCTCACCAGGGCCCTGTACAGCTGCAGAAGGACCTCTTTACTCCTGTACCCAATTCCTCTTGTTATAAAGGCCAGCATGCCATTAGCTTTCTTCACTGCCTGCTATACCTGCATGCTTGCTTTCATTGACTGATGTACAAGAACACCTAGATCTCGTTGTACTTCCCCTTTTCCTAACTTGACTCCATTTAGATAGTAATCTGCCTTCCTGTTCTTAACACCAAAGTGGATAACCTCACATTTATCCACATTAAACTGCATCTGCCATACATTTGCCCACTCACCCAACCTGTCCAAGTCATCCTGCATTCTCATAACATCCTCCTGACATTTCACACTGCCACCCAGCTTTGTGTCATCAGCAAATTTGCTAATGTTACTTTTAATCCCTTCATCTAAATCATTAACGTATATTGTAAACAGCTGCGGCCCCAGCACCAAACCTTGCGGTACCCCACTGGTCACAGCCTGCCATTTCGAAAGGGACCCATTAATCACTACTATAGTCAGCCACCTGGACCATCGAGCCAGCTCTGCCATTCAATAAGATCACAGCTGATCTGGCCATGGACTCATCTCCACCTACCTGCCTTGTCCCCATAACCCTTAATTCCCCTACTGTGCAAAAATCTATCCAACATCCTTCCTGTAGTGGGCCACCCAGAACTGGACACATACTCAATGCCTGGACTGACAGAAGCAAACTTCTATCTACTGGCCTGTTTATTATTCAAAGTGTGAACATTTGGTCACTACAGTCGGAGGGTGGAATGTAGTCACTGGGATGGAAATGGTCAGCAATCATTTCTGCTTTGTCTGGCTGTCAATTGATTCAGAGTATGTCCACTTGCTTGCTTTTGGAGTATTGTGGAGCAATTTTGGGCCCTTTATCTAAGAGAATATGGAAAGGGTCCAGAGGAGGTTCTTGAGAATGACTCTGGGAATGAAAGGGTTAATGTATGAGGAGCATTTGATGTCTCTGGCCCTGTACACGCTGGCGTTTAGAAAAATTTGGGGGAATCTTGTTGAAACCTACCAGATATTGAAAGGCTTGATAGAGTGGATATGAAGAGAATGGACCAGAGGGCCCGGCCTTAGAATAGATAAGGTAGAATTTCTTTAGCCAGAGGGTGGTGAATCTGGAGTTCATTACCACAGACAACTCATTGGGACTATTTAAAATGGGGCTTGATATGTTCTTGATTAGTCAGAGCAACAAAGGTTACAGGGAGGAGGCAGGAGAATGGGGTGGAGAGGGAGAATGAATCATCCATCATGGAACGGTACAACAGACTCAGTGGGCTGAATGGCCTCATTCTGCTTCTATGTTTTATGGTCTTATCCCTGATGCTCAGCTCTGGTGGACACTCTGGGTCTGCAATTGGCCTCAGTACCAGTGAGGTTCAGTAACAAATGGGATATCTACCGAGATTACCAACCGCCATTACCGATATTGTGTCCGAAATCTCTAGAGAGCTCTACCTCCACGGGAGAGCATTCCCCAAGTCAAAATTATTTTAATACATAATAAATAAATATTTAGTAACTGTCGCCCAGAATTCGGAGTGTTCCTGTAGCCAAACTGCGCTGTCCATTCTGCGGCCAGGCCATCTCCGCTGTCTGCTTACAGGTCCTCGCGTTCAGAGAGCTCCCTTATCTCATTCAGCAGTTCATAGAACGATGGCCGCTCTTCAGGTCTCTGAGCGAGGAGATAAAATGAAAGATTAGATGTACTGGTGGGTTACGGTGTCCTGGAGGTGAAAGGCTCACACCACATGGACACGTTTGTCATCTTGCAGAATCTATCCAAACGTTCATGCAGATACAAATATTGTGGGAGTCTCAGCCACCCCACCCCACAGGCTGTATGTTCAGGATACCAGCCCGTCCCCCAATGAAAGCATTCCTTCTCAGATCCTCAATTGAGACCAAATTTTGAGTACTGTGTGCAGTTCTAGTCACCTACCTACAGGAAAGATGCCAGAAGATGGAAAGAATGCAGAGATTTACAAGGATGTTGCCAGGACTTGAGTTACAGGGAAAAGTTGAATAGGTGAGGACTTTATTTCTGAGAATGTGGGGAGATTTCATAGAGGTATACAAAATTATGAGGGGGACAAGAAATTCTGCAGATGCTGGAAATCTAAGCAACAAGTGCACAATGCTGGAGGAACTCAGCAGGCCAGGCAGCATCTGTGGGAAAGAGTACAGTCAATGTTTCAGGCCGAGACCCGTGATGGGTAAAATTATGAGAGGTGACGATAGGGTAAATACAAGAAGGCCTTTTCACTGAGTTTGGGTGAGACTAGAACAAGAGGTCATGGGCTAAGGGTGAAAGCAGAAATGGTTAAGGGGAATCTGAGGGGTGCATCTTCACCAGTGGGTGTGAAATGTGGAACGAGCTGCCTGTGGAACTGGTGGATGTGAGTTTGATTTCAGAGAGGTTTGGATAGGTACATGGATGGGTTGTGAAGGTCCTAGGTCCAGGTCAACGGGACTAGGCAGAATAACAGTTCAGCACAGACTAGATGGACTGAAGGGCCTGTAGTGTTCTATCATTCTATCACACACCAAGTATCCTCACTCTGCTTCACAGATACCTCTACTCTGGGTGTGTGGGGTATGAAATTCCCATTCTCTGCCCTGATGCTGTTTATCCCAATCGGGTCCTCTCTAGCCACGCTCACCTCTCCCACACCCCCCCCAGACTATCCTCAGCAGGGCGGGGGTGCACATTGCCCCCATGATGGGAGGACTGGGAGCTGTGTCAGCTCCACCCATATGGTGGCAGGGCCAGACTGTGGCGCCCACTGTGGTGGGAGGACCAGACCGTGGCGACCTCCTATGATGGGAGCAGCTGACCATGACACCTACACCCCCACCCCAGTGGTAGGAGGAAGGGAGCAGGGACCCTGCTGGTGGCGACAAAATGGCACTGCAGGTGCTGTAAATTTGGAACAATGTCTTTATCAGTGGTCTGGGCAGCCTCTCTGCAGACAGTCTCAAGTTAAAGTTTATGGCTGTCTGAAACAAAGCAAGCCTCTGGGCCGGGGAGGGGTGAGCACACTGGGCAGGGATCCTGGTGCTGAGGCGTTCGCTCTGGATCTGTTCCCACACCCATTGCCTGACGCACCAGGGAGAGGCGCTATTCGCCGCAGTCACCTTCGGGTGTCGCGCTGCACTCTGTGGGACTTTCCACTGCTCGCCAAATGAGTGGCCTTCCTGTGTGAAAAGCTTACATGTGAGCAGAGCACAAAACCACAGGAAACATCAGAGCACACAGCAAAACCCCCTCATCACCTGGCACCGCCCATTAACTTCACATTGCAGCAAAACCCCCTCATCACCTGGCACCGCCCATTAACTTCACATTGCAGCAAAACCCCCTCATCACCTGGCACCGCCCATTAACTTCACATTGCAGCAAAACCCCCTCATCACCTGGCACCGCCCATTAACTTCACATTGCAGCAAAACCCCCTCATCACCTGGCACCGCCCATTAACTTCACATTGCAGCAAAACCCCCTCGTCACCTGGCACCGCCCATTAACTTCACATTACAGCAAAACCCCCTCATCACCTGGCACCGCCCATTAACTTCACATTGCAGCAAAACCCCCTCATCACCTGGCACCGCCCATTAACTTCACATTGCAGCAAAACCCCCTCATCACCTGGCACCGCCCATTAACTTCACATTGCAGCAAAACCCCCTCATCACCTGGCACCGCCCATTAACTTCACATTGCAGCAAAACCCCCTCGTCACCTGGCACCGCCCATTAACTTCACATTACAGCAAAACCCCCTCATCACCTGGCACCGCCCATTAACTTCACATTGCAGCAAAACCCCCTCGTCACCTGGCACCGCCCATTAACTTCACATTGCAGCAAAACCCCCTCATCACCTGGCACCGCCCATTAACTTCACATTGCAGCAAAACCCCCTCATCACCTGGCACCGCCCATTAACTTCACATTGCAGCAAAACCCCCTCGTCACCTGGCACCGCCCATTAACTTCACATTGCAGCAAAACCCCCTCATCACCTGGCACCGCCCATTAACTTCACATTGCAGCAAAACCCCCTCATCACCTGGCACCGCCCATTAACTTCACATTGCAGCAAAACCCCCTCATCACCTGGCACCGCCCATTAACTTCACATTGCAGCAAAACCCCCTCGTCACCTGGCACCGCCCATTAACTTCACATTGCAGCAAAACCCCCTCATCACCTGGCACCGCCCATTAACTTCACATTGCAGCAAAACCCCCTCATCACCTGGCACCGCCCATTAACTTCACATTGCAGCCTTGCAGACTCTTGCTGCACTGGGCCAGGCTGCATTGCAGCATGCGTGGGGATGAGCGGGCACCTCCTCGGGCACTGGTTCCTTTAACCTGGCGGTGGGCATCAGAGAAAGGCAAAGAAAACACAAGGGGTTCTGTCGTTGCTGGAAATCCAGAGCAACACACACAATGCTGGAGGATCGTCTATGGAAGGGAATGAACAGACGATGTTTCGGGCTGAGACCCTTCTTCAGGACTGGAAAGGAAGGGAGAAGATGCCAGACACAAAGGAAAGGTTTAGTGAGCGAGGGCTTTCTCTTTGGAGCAAAGGAGGATGAGAGGAGACTGGCTAGAGGTGTACAAGATGGCAAGAGGCAAAGATCAGAGACATCTTCCTGGGGTGGAAACGGAGGGAAGTCTAGGGGGATGTCAGAGGTGGGTTTTTTTTCACACAGACAGTGGTGGGTGTGTGAAACACCCCGCCAGGTGGTAGAGGCAGATACATTATTGACATTTAAGAAACTCTTAGATAAGTACACAGATGATAGAAAAATGGAGGTTATGTGGGAGGGAAGGGTTTGATTGATCTTGGAGTAGGTTTAAAAGTTTGGCACAACATTGTAGGTCAAAGAGTCTGCACTGTGCTGTAATATTATGTCCTATAGTACGTCCTGTCCTATAGTCTGCCCCAAGTTCCATGTTCCAAGTGCTAAATTGTGAACCATGTGAGATTCAGTCTCACCCACTGACGCCCGGGACAGAGTCTCTGCTCCCTGCCCGGAGACAGGGAGTTACTGCTCACAACACCGGGGCACCATGGTAACGTAGTGCTGAGCACAACTCTATTATATCTCTGCACATCAGAGTTCGGAGTTCAAGTCTAGTGTCCCATATAAACAAGTTTTTATGTTCCTTCCCATGTACATGTGGGTTTCCTCCGGGTGCTCCAGTTTCCTCCCACAGTCCAAAGATGTGCTGATTATAAACTGTCCTGACACTAGACTCGGGTTAGATCAGGGCTTCTGGAGAGTACAGGTGGATGGGCCGAAGGTTGCATTTGTGAATAAATAAGTGAAACAATATGAACCTCAAACCAGCAACAGGTCATCATGTTGTAGACCGAGCAGGAGGCCAGCTTCGGCTTGTGAAGACGAAATCCAGCCGCGATTTCCTCCACCAGCTCTGCGTTGGAGCAATTATCGTAAGGCATCTTCCCCTCGGTGAATACCTCCCACATCAGTACCCCTGTAGACAGACACCCAGAGGGTAAATAGCAGCTCTCCCACCGCTGAGAGCACTACACCCCCCTCCATCGCCCCTTTACACACCCCTCCACTGCCCCATTACACACCCCTCCATCGCTCCATTACACACCCCTCCATCGCTCCATTACACACCCCTCCATCGCCCCATCACACGCCCCTCCACTGCCCCATTACACACCTTTCCATCGCTCCATTACACACCCCTCCATCGCTCCATTACACACCCCTCCATTGCTCCATTACACACCCCTCCACTGCCCATTACACACCCCTCCACTGCCCCATTACACACCTTTCCATCGCTCCATTACACACCCCTCCATCGCTCCATTACACACCCCTCCATCGCTCCATTACACACCCCTCCACTGCCCCATTACACACCCTTCCATCGCTCCATTACACACCCCTCCATCGCTCCATTACACACCCCTCCATCGCTCCATTACACACCCCTCCACTGCCCCATTACACACCCCTCCACTGCCCCATTACACACCTTTCCATCGCTCCATTACACACCCCTCCATCAGCTTCTTGCACCCTCCTCATCTTCCCTCTCAATTCTGTTCCCCCTCCCCTTCAAACCTTTTCTCATCCCCTCCACTGCCTACATTCCAGCCCCACTCCCTCCCCCCATGCCCACATAGGTGCACAATTAGGCCATTTGGCCCATCAAGTCTGCTCCACCATTCCATCACAGCTAATTTATTATCCCTCTCAATCCCATTCTCCTGCCTCCTTCCTTAACTTTTAACACCCTGACTAATCAACAACCTATCAACTTCAGGTTTAAATACTGAATTTTCTCCTCATTTCTCACTTTTATTCCCTCTACAGAGTGCATGACCATACACCTGCCAATGTTGCATTGCATCTGCCCTCTCTCGCCCATTCTCCTAATCCCACATCCCCTTCAACACTGCACATCCCCCATCTGGGTCCAGGAGCTTCTCACCAAATGACCAGATGTCGGACTTGCTGCTGAACTTGGAATACCGGAAAACTTCAGGAGCTGACCACTTGACGGGGAATTTGGAGCCAGAGGAGCTGGTGTACTGGTCATCGAGGACAAACCTTCAGGCAAACAAACAATTCCAGGAATGAAAGGTTAATGTATGAGGAGCGTTTGATGTCTCTGGGCCTGTATTCACTGGAGTTTAGAACAGTGACGGGGAATCTAATTGAAACTTGTCAAATATCAAAAGGCCTAGATAGGTGGCTGTGGAGAGTCTAGGACCAGACAGCACAGCCTCAAAATAGAGGGACGTCCATTTAGAACAGAGATGAGAAGGAATTTTTGTAGCCAGAGGGTGGTGAGTCTGTGGAATTCATTGCCACAGATGACTGTGGATGCCAAATCACTGGGTATATTTAAAGCAGAGGTTGATAGGTTCTTGCTTAGTCAGGGTGTCAATGGTTACGGGGAGAATGCAGGAGAGTAAGGTTGAGAAGGATAATAAATCAGCCATGATAGAATAGCAGAGTAGATTTGATGGGCTGAATGGCTTAATTCTGCTCCTGTACGTTATGGTCAAACCTAGAGAGTGAGGGGCAGTCGGCAGCCAGAAACCTCTTCCCAGGGCAGAAATGTCTAACACACAGGGACATAACTTTAAGGTGATTGGAGGAAAGTGTAGAGGGGATGTCAGAGGTAGGTTTTTAACAGAGAGTGGCGGGTGTGGGAATGCTCTGCCGGGGTGGTGGTCGAAGCAGATACATTAGGGACATCTTCTTAAAAATGTATTCATTGAGATAAAGTGTGGAGCAGGCCGTTCCGGCCCATCCAGCAGTCACTGATACAGACCTACACTAGTCACAGGACGGTTTACAGCAACATACAAACCTACTAAATGTTTGGGCTGTGGGAGGAAACCCGAGCACTCACTGAGAGGAACGTACAAACTCCTTACAGAGGATGCCATGATTGATCTTTCAGCTCCGAATCCCTGAGACGCAGTAGTATCATGCTACCCGCTACACCACCATGGCACCCTTGAGAGACTCAGATAGGCACAAGGATGATGGAAAAATGGAGGGCTGAGTGGGAGGGAAGGGCTTGGAGTAGGATAAAAGGCTAGCACAACTTTGTGGGCCAAAGGGCCTGTACTGCTGATCTGTCAACAGGGGTCGCTAGCTCTGTAATAGAGTTGTGCTAAGCACTGCGCTCCTGGGCCAGCCTGCGACAGGGAATGTAAAGATCCCACAGACCGCAACACAGCAATAACTGTATCACCTGCTTTCCCTTGAGGCCACACCACCGGGTGGGACGTTGGCCAAGAACGAGCACTCTGGCCCATGGGTCAAGAACCTCCAGCTGTAGAATCAGGGTACCTCAGTGACAGGGAGCCGGTTTTGATCCCATCCTCTGTGTGAAGTTTGCACGTTCTCCCTGTTACAGCGGGGTTTCCCCAGATGCTCCTGTTCTCCCCCCACACTGGTGGCTCAGTGGTACACTGAGGGGTAAGGGGAGTTGCAAAGGGGGGGGGTGCATGATTGGTCAGCACTGACTAGTTGTCTCCGTGTCTGGTACGGATGGGTCACTGCACAGGGTCAGAAAAAGCTACAGAAAGTTATAAACTCAGCCAGCACCATCATGGACACCAGACTCCCCAGCATCAAGGATATCCTCAAAAGGCGATGCCTCATAAAGGTGGTATCCATCATTACAGACCCAGGACATGCCCTCTGCTCATTGCCACCAGCAGAGAGGAGGTACAGGAGCCTGAAGAAACACACTCAATAATTCAGGAACAGCTTCTTCTCCTCTGCCATCAGATTTCTGAATAAACAATGAATCCATGAGCACTGCCCCATTATTCCCTCCATGGTCAGATTTCTGAATGGACAATGAACCCATGAACGGGACGTTAAACAATCTCAACTTGTGTTGCTGTTGTTTTGTTGATGCAAATAAATATGAATCTTGTGTAGATCCATGAATTCTCTGTCTAACGATATTTCCCATCCCTTGGCTAAAGAAGCAGACTACCTTACCCACTGTGAATATCTCATTACCTTGTCATTCCAAAATCTGATACTTTGATGATGAGCGAATCTCCAACGAGACAGTTCCGAGCTGCCTGTAACGACAGCAGAGAGAGGTTACTTCTCCATTACGCACTCCCTGAATGGTTCACAATTCCAGATCCCCAACGCTTGCAATGCTCTTCAACAACAGACAGAAAACACTGGTCAACCAGGCAGTCCAGTGATGCAGTGTGTAGACCTGCTGCACCCAGCACCAGAGACCTGGGTCAAATTCCGACCTCCAGCACTGACTGGGTGAAGCTACATGCTCCCCATGACCGTGTGGGTTTCCCCTGGGTATTGCAGTACTGTGTGTGGTTCTGGTAACCTACCCATAGGAAAGATATCAATACAATTTGAAAGACAGCAGAGAAAATTTACAAGGATGTTGCCATAATTTGAGGTCCTGAGTTATAGGGAAAGGTGGAACTCAATTTCCAGGAATGTAGAAGACTGAGGGGAGATTTAAATGATGTACACAAAATTATAGACAGTAGGCTTATTCAGAATGTCAGAAGGCATGGGATCCAGGGAAGTTTGGCCAGGTGGATTCAGAATTGGCTTGCCTGTAGAAGGCAGAGGGTCATGATGGAGGAAGTACATTCAGATTGGAGGGTTGTGACTAGTGGTGTCCCATAAAGATCAGTTCTGGGACCCCTACTTTTTGTGATTTTTATTAACAACCTGGATGTGGGGGTAAAAGGGTGGGTTGGCAAGTTTGCAGACAACACAAAGGTTGGTGGTATTGTGGATAGAGTAGAGGATTGTCGAAGATTGCAGAGAGACATTGATAGGATGCAGAAGTGGACTGAGAAGTGGCAGATGGAGTTCAACCCGGAGAAGTGTGTGGTGGTACACTTTGGAAGGACAAACTCCAAGGCAGAGTAGAAAGTAAATGGCAGGATACTTGGTAGTGTGGAGGAGCAGAGAGATCTGGGGGTACATGTCCACAGATCCCTGAAAGTTGCCTCACAGGTAGATAGGGTAATTAAGAAAGCTTATGGGGTGTTAGCTTTCAGAAGTCAAGGGATAGAGTTTAAGAGGTAATGATGCAGCTCTATAAAACTCTGGTTAGGCCACACTTAGAGTACTGTGTCCAGTTCTGGTCTTCTCACTATAGGAAGGATGTGGAAGCATTGGAAAGGGTACAGTGGTGATCTACCAGGATGCTGCCTGGTTTAGAGAGTATGGATTATGATCAGAGATTAAGGGAGCTAGGACTTTACTCTTTGGAGAGAAGGAGGATGAGAGGAGACATGATAGAGGAGTACAAGATATTAAGAGGAATAGATAGAGTGGACAGCCAGCACCTCTTCCCCAGGGCACCACTGCTCAGTACAAGAGGACATGGCTTTGAGGTAAGGGGAAGGAAGTTCAAGGGGGATATTAGAGGAAGGTTTTTTACTCAGAGAGTGGTTGGTGCATGGAATGCACTGCCTGAGTCAGTGGTGGAGGCAGATACACTAGTGAAATTTAAGAGGCTACTAGGCAGATGTATGCAGGAATTTAAAGTGGGAGGCAGGGTTTAAGGGTCAGCACAACATTGTGGGCTGAAGGGCCTGCACTGTGCTTTACTATTCTATTATGAGGGGTATAGATAGGGAGGCTTTTCCCACTGAGGTTTGGTGAGACTGCAACCAGATGTCATGGGTCAAGGGTGAAAAGTTAAATGTTTAAGGGGAAGATGAGGGCAAACTTATTCACTCAGAGGGTGGTGACAGTGTGGAACAAGCTGCCAGTGGAAATGGTTGATTTCAATATTTAAGAGAAGTTTGGGTAGGTACATGGATGGGAAGGTATGGGGAGCTCACAGTCTGGGTGCAGACGAAGGGACTAGGCAGATTAACAGTTCAGTATGATCCAGGTGGTCTGAAGAGCCTGCAGAGTCTATGAACCTGTGACTCCTGTTTGCTCTCACATCCCAATAGCATGCAGTGTGTCAGGGGTGGAGAGGGGGTGCCCGTCTTCCCCAGATCCTGTCCTGAGTCAGAACCCAGCAACTGGTAACCGGTGGCATCACCGTCTAGTATGGAAGGTCCACTGCACAGGATCAGAAAAAACTGCAGTAAGTTGTAAACCCAGCCAGCTCCATCATGGGCAATGGTTTCACCAGCATCATAGACACCTTCAAAAAGGTGGCATCCATCATGAAGGATCCCATCACCCAGAACATGCCCTGTTGTTGCTGCCACTGGGGAGGAGGTACTGGAGCCTGAAGACCCACACTCAATGATTCAGGAACAGCTTCTTCCCCTCCACCATCGGATTTCTGAACGGTCCATGACCCCATGAACACCACCTCACTATTTTCCCTCTTTTTCTGCACTACCTACTTACTTTAATTAAATATATAGATCCTTATTTCTTGTTATAATTCATAGTTTTACAGCGTACTGCTAGCAACTTTCACCATATACATATGTCTGCCAGTGACATTAAACCGGGTTCTGGTTGTGATGGAATCCTAAACACCCTCTCTCCCCACTCCATGTGCTCTACGCTCTCTATAACCCTACTTTCGAAACCCAACCCACCCCACATCTTTCCCCAGGGCAAAAATGCCTAATATCAGGGGACATAATTTTAAGGTGATTGGAGGAGAAAATGTGGGGGACACCAGAGGTGGGTTTTTTACACACAGAGTGGTGGGTGTGTGGAACACCCTGCCAGGGGTGGTGATAGAGGCAGGTACATTAGGGTCAAAGTTTATGTATAGCTTTTCATAAATTCTATTATACTCTATTTTCCTGTAAATGCATACTAGAAATCAAATCTGCACTTTGTTAGATTTAAATATTTGACATATATACACTTTGATAAATTTACATATTTAACAAATCTGCACTTTGACATATGTGCACTTTGATAATTTGAGTTTGACGCAAATGATAGAGAAATGGAGGTTGTGTGGGAGGGAAGGGTTTGACCAATCTCAGAATAGGCTGAAAGGTCAGCACAACATTGTGGGCCGAAGGGCCTGTACTGTTCTACAGTATGTTCCAAGTTTTATGTTCTGTCTGGAGGAAATAGCTGACAGAGTACGGTGGGGACAGAGGACAGGGCCTCATGGAGTGCGGGGTCAGTGTAGGGTCCTGGCTGCTCTCACTGGGACAGTGGGGGCTGTGTATACTGCAGGTGTCAGACCCTGGGCATAAGGAAATGGAATCCCTTATTCCCACCTCCTGCAAGGAGGAGTCGGGGGTTTAAACTCAGAGGCAACCCAACCCCTTCCAGCTGAGCTGGACATAGTCAGACCCTGGTAAGATTAATGCTGGTGTCTCAGGGTTTTGTCCATGGTCACACAGCATAGACCTTTCAGCCCATCAAATCCCTACTGTACTTTTCCCATTTACCTTACCAAGACTTCTGGGCTGATTCAAGTTCTCATCCAGATACATCTTACAATAATGCCCCTCAGGCAGTGCATTGTTGATTGCATGCCCTTGGGGGGGGGTGAACTCCACCACAGATTCAGGGTTCTGCCTCGTTTAGAGGGCATGAACTATAACAAGAGGATGGACAAACGTGGGTTGTTTTCCCTGGAGTGGTGGAGGCTGAGGGTTTATGATAGAGGTTTATAAGATTGTGAGAGACATCGATCGAGTAGACAGACAGAATCTTTTCCACAGGATTGGAATGCCTAATACCAGAGGGCGTGCATTTCAAAGGAGATGTGAGGGGCAAGATTTTTTTTTACATAGAGAGTGGTGGGAGCCTGGAATAAACCGCTCAGGTGGGATGACAGAGGTGTTCGAAAGGCTCTTAGATAAGAGAAAAGAGAGACAAAGATTTGCTTTATTTGTCTCATGTAACTCAAACATACAGTAGAGCGTGCTGTTTATGTCAACGACCAACACCCTCCAAGGATGTGCTGGGGCAGCCCACGAGTGTCACTATGTTTCCTGGGACAACACAGCATGCCCACAACTTACTGACCCTAATCTGCCCGTCTTTGGACTGTGGGAGGAAACCTTAGCACTCGGGGGAAACCGCGGTCACAGGGAGAACGTACAAACTCCTGACAGTCTGGTGTGGGAATTGAACTCGGGAGAAACCCACGCGGTCACAGGGAGAACATATAAAGTCCTGACAGTCTGGTGTGGGAATTGAACTCGGGAGAAACCCACGCGGTCACAGGGAGAACATACAAACTCCTGACAGTCTGGTGTGGGAATTGAACTCGGGAGAAACCCACGCGGCCACAGGGAGAACGTACAAACTCCTGACAGTCTGGTGTGGGAATTGAACTCGGGAGAAACCCACGCGGCCACAGGGAGAATGTACAAACTCCTGACAGTCTGGTGTGGGAATTGAACTCGGGAGAAACCCACACGGTCACAGGGAGAACGTACAAAGTCCTGACAGTCTGGTGTGGGAATTGAACTCGGGAGAAACCCGCGCGGTCACAGGGAGAACGTACAAAGTCCTGACAGTCTGGTGTGGGAATTGAACTCGGGAGAAACCCGCGCGGTCACAGGGAGAACATACAAACTCCTGACAGTCTGGTGTGGGAATTGAACTCAGGAGAAACCCACGCGGCCACAGGGAGAACGTACAAACTCCTGACAGTCTGGTGTGGGAATTGAACTCGGGAGAAACCCACGCGGTCACAGGGAGAACATACAAACTCCTGACAGTCTGGTGTGGGAATTGAACTCAGGAGAAACCCACGCGGCCACAGGGAGAACGTACAAACTCCTGACAGTCTGGTGTGGGAATTGAACTTGGGAGAAACCCACGCGGTCACAGGGAGAACGTACAAACTCCTGACAGTCTGGTGTGGGAATTGAACTCGGGAGAAACCCACGCGGTCACAGGGAGAACGTACAAACTCCTGACAGTCTGGTGTGGGAATTGAACTCAGGAGAAACCCACGCGGTCACAGGGAGAACGTACAAACTCCTGACAGTCTGGTGTGGGAATTGAACTCGGGAGAAACCCACGCGGTCACAGGGAGAATGTACAAACTCCTGACAGTCTGGTGTGGGAATTGAACTCGGGAGAAACCCGCGCGGTCACAGGGAGAACATACAAACTCCTGACAGTCTGGTGTGGGAATTGAACTCGGGAGAAACCCACGCAGTCACAGGGAGAATGTACAAACTCCTGACAGTCTGGTGTGGGAATTGAACTCGGGAGAAACCCACGCGGCCACAGGGAGAACGTACAAACTCCTGACAGTCTGGTGTGGGAATTGAACTCGGGAGAAACCCACGCGGCCACAGGGAGAACGTACAAAGTCCTGACAGTCTGGTGTGGGAATCACTGGTGCTGTAATAGTGTTACACTATCTGCTACGCTACTGTGATGCTCAATGCCTTGATAGAAAATGATAAGGTCACCCAAATAGAGAACTCTTCAGCATTTTAAAGCCTGGTATGTAACTGAAACACACCCTGGTATTGGCCAGAGAGGAGACCAGCTGCTTCCCACCAGAATACCGAGTCCAACCTCTACTCCGATACAAGGAAGAGTAGCAGATGGTTTTCAAATCTACAGGCACTTGGATGTGTAGGGAGTGAGGAGATATGGACTTTCTGTAGGAGTAAGGGATTAGTTTAGTTAGAGATTTAATTACTAGTTTAATTTGCTCATTAGGAGGATTGTTTCCTGTTTGTGTTCTACATTCCATCTCCCTCTCTCTATCCTTAAATCTCCCCTTAGACGCTGCCACCATGGAGGATCCCTGGAGGGTTATGGGTGACATAGACAGGGTGAAGCACATCGTTTTTCCCCATAGTGGAGAGTTAAGGTCAGAGGTGAGAGATTTAAAAGGACATCAGGGGCAGCTTATTCATACAAAGGTGCATATTTGCAATGAGCTGCCAGAAATAGTGATTGAGATGGGCACATTAGCAAAGTTTAAAAGCTGTCTCGATAGATACATGGACAGGAGAGGTGGAAATCAGGCAGACGGGACCACCACAGAGGGGCCTATTTCTTGATGGGAAAAATGTTTTGACCATCTGTCTCATCTATCCCTCTCATGGTTTTATCATTCTCTCCAGAGAAAACAAAACGTGCCCCCTCCAATAACTGAACTCTTCAAACCCAACCCAAGGGTCAATGAGGGACGTAATCTCATTGGAGACGGTCTAGAGGTTCCTGGGAATGGTCCGAGGCGTGAAAGGGTTAACAGGAGTAGTGTACACACTGGAATTTAGAAGAATGAGGTGGGATCAAGAGGTGAAACCTATTGAATGGTGAAAGGCCTAGATAGACTGGATAAGGATAGGAGGTTTCCTAGACAGAGGAAGTCTAGGGTCAGAGGGCACAGCCTCAGAATAGAGGAACATCCATTTAGAACAGAAATGAGGAAGAATTTCTTGAGCCGGAGGAGGTGAATCTGTGGAATTCATTGCCACAGAGGGCTGTGGAGGCCAAGTAATTGAGTATATTTAGTATATATTTATTTAGGTTCTTGATTAGTCAGGGTGTCAAAGGTTACAGGGACAAGACAGGGGAATGGGGTTGAGAGGGAGAATAAATCAGCCACAGTGGAATGGTGGAGCAAACTCAATGGGCCAAAAGGCCTAATTCTGCTGCAATGTCCTGAGCTGGATCGCAGTAGAAGCAGCTCAGACATCGCACGACACAATCTTTGAGCAGAGAGGCAGAGGAGAGTCGTTACCAGGTCTCTGTGAATGAACTTGTTGTGCTCCAGATACTCCATGCCTTCGCACACGTCCTGGCACATCCCCAGCAGCGTGTGCCGGCCAAATGAGCCCCGGTTGTTCCTCAGGTGCTCCGACAGGCAGCCATGCTTCATGTACTCGAAGACCAGGAAGATGGAGCTGTCCTGGTTGCACACGCCGTACAACTGCACCAGCTTCTCGTGAGAAAGCTTCCTGCAGAAAAGCAGAGAGCAACATCACCCCGCAGCACACAGCCCCAATTCAGGCGGCCCGGCCGAGCTGGCCGGAGCGTGGTCACAGCTGGAATGTCAGAACTACCGTGGCCAGTTTCTGAACAGCCCAGAGGCTGAGCTCGGATGTCCAGTATCTGTGAGGGGTCGAGGACTGCAAGCCCAGAGCTGGGGTGTGTGTGTGTGCACGCGCGCGCATGAGTGTGAGTGTGTGAGTGTGTGCGTGCGTGTGTGCATTTGAGTATGCACAAGTGTGAGTGCGTGAGTGTGTCTGTGTGTCTGTGCGTGTGCATGAGTGCATGTGTGAGAGTGCATGCATAAGCGTGTGTGTGAGTGTGTACAAGTGTGTGTACATGTGTGACAGTGTGTGAGTGAGTGGGTGAGTGTGTGTATGTGAGTGAGTATGCACGAGTGTGAGTGCATGAGTGCGCACATGTATGTGTGCATGAGTGTGTATGAGTGTGTGTACGTGTGTGAGTGTGTGAATGAGTGAGTGTGTGTGTGTGTGAGTATGCACGAGTGTGAGTGTGTGTGTGTGTGTGTGCGAGTGTGTTTTGGGGCTTTATTGCGCTGTTGTTGCTGCTTGTGTTGCTTTCTGTTCTGTGTTGTGTTTTGTTTTATTTGGAGATACAGCCCCTTTCAGCCCACCGAGCCTCACCACCCAGCAACCCACCGACTAAACTCCAGCCTAATCACAGGACAACCTAATTAACCTACTAACCGGTTCGTGCTTGGACTGTGGGAGGAAACCCACGCACAAACACAGGAAGGAACATACAAGCTCCTTCCAGGGAAAACTGGAAACAGACTCTGAACTCCAGTACCCCGAGCAGTAGCAGCGGCACCCTAACCACCTTGGTGCTGTTTGTGTCATTCTGCTGAACGTTGGGAATGTGCTACGTTGGCATCGGAACGTGTGGCAACACTTGTGGTCTTCCCCCAGAAAATCATCCCGTGTGTTGGTTGTTAAAGCAAACTATGTATTTCCCTAAACGTTTCAACATACACGTGATTGATAAACGTGAATCCAAATCCTAATGGTTGGCTTCACCAAACATGCCGTGCCAGAGCAGGGGTGATAGCTACACTCGGACTGATGAGGAGGTGAGAGAGTGAGGGGACGATGGAGGAAGGAGACAAGGTGAGACACACAATTGTGAGTGCATACGGCCAGGTATCATGGGCAGAACATATAAACTCCTTATGGACAGCAGCAGGAATTGAACATGGGTCACTGGCACTGTAATGGCATTACATTAACCACTACTCTATCATGCTGCCCCACCACAAAACCCATAGCCAGATATCCCTGTGGCCAGTGAGCTGATGCCAATGTCTCTGGCTAGATGCTGATGACTATGCTAATGGTCAGATGAGGCCAGATGTTAGTGTACGTGGGCAGGCGTCAATGTCTCTGGCCAGATGTCAGGACTCCCCCTGTTGCAGCTGGTGACCTGCTTCAGCCCTCCCCAGAGAAGGCAGTGTTTGAGCCCACTCTGCTGCTCTTCCTCCCACAGTCCTGGGTTTTCAGGGAATGTAGCAGAATGAAGCCCCCATTCTCCACCCTTCACCCCACCCCAGTCACTCACATCATGATCTGAGCTTCCTCGATGAAATCCTCCTCAGACATGGCTCCCTCACGGATGGTCTTGATGGCCACTTTGTGTTGATTCCTCCAGTAGCCCATGTGCACCACTCCGAACTGACCACAACCCACCTCCTCCATGAATGTCAGGGCAGTGGCCGAGATCTCCCAGGCCCCTGAGACACAGCAACAAGTTCAGTTCCTTGTCACTTAACTGAATGCAAGTATATACCGCCAAACGAAACAATGTTCCTCTGGACCAGGGTGCACAACACAGTACATATAACTCACAATTGTACACACTATACTGTATCACCAAACAAAACAATGTTCCTCTGGACCAGGGTGCACAACTCAGTACATATAACTCACATACATAAGACATAATGTAATATCACCTAAAATAAAGTAACAAATAATAAGGTACATTTCCAACAGAAGTTAAAAAGTCATTGTTATAACGCTACTGGCACTCCACACGTGATGAGACCTGGGTGGTGACAGGCAGTTCAGTAGTCTCACAGCCTGGGGGACGAAACTGTTTCCCACCCTAACCGTCTTTGTCCCAATGTTATGATATCTCCTGCACGATGGTAGGAGGCCAAAGAGACTGTTGGACACATGGGAGGGATCAGTGACAATGCCAAACGCCTGCGTGTCCAGCACTCTGGATAAATATCTCTGATGGATGGAAGAGACCAAACGGTTAATTGTGGTGACCCAATGGATAGTCCAGCTCCCCACCCATCCCTCCAAGACCCACGCGCCCGTCACCCCTCCTCACTGGGGTGCCATGGTAATGCAGCAGATAGTGTGATACAGTTCCAGCATGGGGTGTCAAAGTTCAGAGTTCAATTTCAGTGTCACTGTTGGCAAGTTTCCCATGTGTGGGTGGGTTTCCGCTGGGCGATCTGGTTTCCTCCAACAGCCCAAAGATGTACCGGTTAGTCAGTTAATTGGTCTTTGTAAACTGTCCTGTGATTAGACTGGGGTTAAATCAGTGAGATGCAGTGTGGCTCATTGGGCCACACTGTATCTCTAAATAAATAAATAACTCTCTCCTCTCTGAAACCCCCTCCCTGGTCACTTGTCCTGTCCCACCATGTCCGAGAGTACCCTCCGTGGGTCCCAGGGTGCATTTCACAACAGGCAGGTAAATGCAATTTCTTGCTGCAGATCTCAGAGGACAGCTGGATACACCGGTCAGAGTGGCTCGAGCCGGCACAACTGTCAGAGGACAGCTGGATACACCGGTCAGAGTGGCTCGAGCCGGCACAACTGTCAGAGGACAGCTGGATACACCGGTCAGAGTGGCTCGAGCCGGCACAACGGTCAGAGGACAGCTGGATTCACCGGTCAGAGTGGCTCGAGCCGGCACAAAGGTCAGAGGACAGCTGGATACACCGGTCAGAGTGGCTCGAGCCGGCACAACTGTCAGAGGACAGCTGGATACACCGGTCAGAGTGGCTCGAGCCGGCACAACTCTCAGAGGACAGCTGGATACACCGGTCAGAGTGGCTCGAGCCGGCACAACTGTCAGAGGACAGCTGGATACACCGGTCAGAGTGGCTCGAGCCGGCACAACTCTCAGAGGACAGCTGGATACACCGGTCAGAGTGGCTCGAGCCGGCACAACGGTCAGAGGACAGCTGGATACACCGGTCAGAGTGGCTCGAGCCGGCACAACTCTCAGAGGACAGCTGAATACACCGGTCAGAGTGGCTCGAGCCGGCACAACTGTCAGAGGACAGCTGGATTCACCGGTCAGAGTGGCTCGAGCCGGCACAACTCTCAGAGGACAGCTGGATTCACCGGTCAGAGTGGCTCGAGCCGGCACAACTGTCAGAGGACAGCTCGATACACCGGTCAGAGTGGCTCGAGCCGGCACAACTGTCAGAGGACAGCTGGATACACCGGTCAGAGTGGCTCGAGCCGGCACAACGGTCAGAGGACAGCTGGATACACCGGTCAGAGTGGCTCGAGCCGGCACAACTGTCAGAGGACAGCTGGATACACCGGTCAGAGTGGCTCGAGCCGGCACAACGGTCAGAGGACAGCTGGATACACCGGTCAGAGTGGCTCGAGCCGGCACAACGGTCAGAGGACAGCTGGATACACCGGTCAGAGTGGCTCGAGCCGGCACAACTGTCAGAGGACAGCTGGATACACCGGTCAGAGTGGCTCGAGCCGGCACAACGGTCAGAGGACAGCTGGATTCACCGGTCAGAGTGGCTCGAGCCGGCACAACTGTCAGAGGACAGCTGGATACACCGGTCAGAGTGGCTCGAGCCGGCACAACTCTCAGAGGACAGCTGGATACACCGGTCAGAGTGGCTCGAGCCGGCACAACTCTCAGAGGACAGCTGGATACACCGGTCAGAGTGGCTCGAGCCGGCACAACTGTCAGAGGACAGCTGGATACACCGGTCAGAGTGGCTCGAGCCGGCACAACGGTCAGAGGACAGCTGGATACACCGGTCAGAGTGGCTCGAGCCGGCACAACGGTCAGAGGACAGCTGGATACACCGGTCAGAGTGGCTCGAGCCGGCACAACTCTCAGAGGACAGCTGGATACACCGGTCAGAGTGGCTCGAGCCGGCACAACTCTCAGAGGACAGCTGGATACACCGGTCAGAGTGGCTCGAGCCGGCACAACTGTCAGAGGACAGCTGGATACACCGGTCAGAGTGGCTCGAGCCGGCACAACTGTCAGAGGACAGCTGGATACACCGGTCAGAGTGGCTTGAGCCGGCACAACTCTCAGAGGACAGCTGGATACACCGGTCAGAGTGGCTCGAGCCGGCACAACTCTCAGAGGACAGCTGGATACACCGGTCAGAGTGGCTCGAGCCGGCACAACGGTCAGAGGACAGCTGGATACACCGGTCAGAGTGGCTCGAGCTGGCACAACTCTCAGAAGACAGCTGGATACACCGGTCAGAGTGGCTCGAGCCGGCACAACTCTCAGAGGACAGCTGGATACACCGGTCAGAGTGGCTCGAGCCGGCACAACGGTCAGAGGACAGCTGGATACACCGGTCAGAGTGGCTCGAGCCGGCACAACTGTCAGAGGACAGCTGGATACACCGGTCAGAGTGGCTCGAGCCGGCACAACTGTCAGAGGACAGCTGGATACACCGGTCAGAGTGGCTCGAGCCGGCACAACTCTCAGAGGACAGCTGGATACACCGGTCAGAGTGGCTCGAGCCGGCACAACTCTCAGAGGACAGCTGGATACACCGGTCAGAGTGGCTCGAGCCGGCACAACGGTCAGAGGACAGCTGGATACACCGGTCAGAGTGGCTCGAGCCGGCACAACTGTCAGAGGACAGCTGGATACACTGGTCAGAGTGGCTCGAGCCGGCACAACGGTCAGAGGACAGCTGGATACACCGGTCAGAGTGGCTCGAGCCGGCACAACTCTCAGAGGACAGCTGGATACACCGGTCAGAGTGGCTCGAGCCGGCACAACGGTCAGAGGACAGCTGGATACACCGGTCAGAGTGGCTCGAGCCGGCACAACTCTCAGAGGACAGCTGGATACACCGGTCAGAGTGGCTCGAGCCGGCACAACTCTCAGAGGACAGCTGGATACACCGGTCAGAGTGGCTCGAGCCAGCACAACTGTCAGAGGACAGCTGGATACACCGGTCAGAGTGGCTCGAGCCGGCACAACTGTCAGAGGACAGCTGGATACACCGGTCAGAGTGGCTCGAGCCGGCACAACGGTCAGAGGACAGCTGGATTCACCGGTCAGAGTGGTTCGAGCCGGCACAACTGTCAGAGGACAGCTGGATACACCGGTCAGAGTGGCTCGAGCCGGCACAACTCTCAGAGGACAGCTGGATACACCGGTCAGAGTGGCTCGAGCCGGCACAACGGTCAGAGGACAGCTGGATACACCGGTCAGAGTGGCTCGAGCCGGCACAACGGTCAGAGGACAGCTGGATACACCGGTCAGAGTGGCTCGAGCCGGCACAACTCTCAGAGGACAGCTGGATTCACCGGTCAGAGTGGCTCGAGCCGGCACAACTCTCAGAGGACAGCTGGATACACCGGTCAGAGTGGCTCGAGCCGGCACAACTGTCAGAGGACAGCTGGATACACCGGTCAGAGTGGCTCGAGCCGGCACAACGGTCAGAGGACAGCTGGATACACCGGTCAGAGTGGCTCGAGCCGGCACAACTGTCAGAGGACAGCTGGATACACCGGTCAGAGTGGCTCGAGCCGGCACAACGGTCAGAGGACAGCTGGATACACCGGTCAGAGTGGCTCGAGCCGGCACAACGGTCAGAGGACAGCTGGATACACCGGTCAGAGTGGCTCGAGCCGGCACAACTGTCAGAGGACAGCTGGATACACCGGTCAGAGTGGCTCGAGCCGGCACAACGGTCAGAGGACAGCTGGATTCACCGGTCAGAGTGGCTCGAGCCGGCACAACGGTCAGAGGACAGCTGGATACACCGGTCAGAGTGGCTTGAGCCGGCACAACGGTCAGAGGACAGCTGGATACACCGGTCAGAGTGGCTCGAGCCGGCACAACTGTCAGAGGACAGCTGGATACACCGGTCAGAGTGGCTCGAGCCGGCACAACGGTCAGAGGACAGCTGGATTCACCGGTCAGAGTGGCTCGAGCCGGCACAACTGTCAGAGGACAGCTCGATACACCGGTCAGAGTGGCTCGAGCCGGCACAACTCTCAGAGGACAGCTGGATACACCGGTCAGAGTGGCTCGAGCCGGCACAACTCTCAGAGGACAGCTGGATACACCGGTCAGAGTGGCTTGAGCCGGCACAACTGTCAGAGGACAGCTGGATACACCGGTCAGAGTGGCTCGAGCCGGCACAACGGTCAGAGGACAGCTGGATACACCGGTCAGAGTGGCTCGAGCCGGCACAACGGTCAGAGGACAGCTGGATACACCGGTCAGAGTGGCTCGAGCCGGCACAACTCTCAGAGGACAGCTGGATACACCGGTCAGAGTGGCTCGAGCCGGCACAACTCTCAGAGGACAGCTGGATACACCGGTCAGAGTGGCTCGAGCCGGCACAACTGTCAGAGGACAGCTGGATACACCGGTCAGAGTGGCTCGAGCCGGCACAACTGTCAGAGGACAGCTGGATACACCGGTCAGAGTGGCTTGAGCCGGCACAACTCTCAGAGGACAGCTGGATACACCGGTCAGAGTGGCTCGAGCCGGCACAACTCTCAGAGGACAGCTGGATACACCGGTCAGAGTGGCTCGAGCCGGCACAACGGTCAGAGGACAGCTGGATACACCGGTCAGAGTGGCTCGAGCCGGCACAACTCTCAGAAGACAGCTGGATACACCGGTCAGAGTGGCTCGAGCCGGCACAACTCTCAGAGGACAGCTGGATACACCGGTCAGAGTGGCTCGAGCCGGCACAACGGTCAGAGGACAGCTGGATACACCGGTCAGAGTGGCTCGAGCCGGCACAACTGTCAGAGGACAGCTGGATACACCGGTCAGAGTGGCTCGAGCCGGCACAACTGTCAGAGGACAGCTGGATACACCGGTCAGAGTGGCTCGAGCCGGCACAACGGTCAGAGGACAGCTGGATACACCGGTCAGAGTGGCTCGAGCCGGCACAACTCTCAGAGGACAGCTGGATACACCGGTCAGAGTGGCTCGAGCCGGCACAACGGTCAGAGGACAGCTGGATACACCGGTCAGAGTGGCTCGAGCCGGCACAACTGTCAGAGGACAGCTGGATACACTGGTCAGAGTGGCTCGAGCCGGCACAACGGTCAGAGGACAGCTGGATACACCGGTCAGAGTGGCTCGAGCCGGCACAACTCTCAGAGGACAGCTGGATACACTGGTCAGAGTGGCTCGAGCCGGCACAACGGTCAGAGGACAGCTGGATACACCGGTCAGAGTGGCTCGAGCCGGCACAACTCTCAGAGGACAGCTGGATACACCGGTCAGAGTGGCTCGAGCCGGCACAACTCTCAGAGGACAGCTGGATACACCGGTCAGAGTGGCTCGAGCCAGCACAACTGTCAGAGGACAGCTGGATACACCGGTCAGAGTGGCTCGAGCCGGCACAACTGTCAGAGGACAGCTGGATACACCGGTCAGAGTGGCTCGAGCCGGCACAACGGTCAGAGGACAGCTGGATTCACCGGTCAGAGTGGTTCGAGCCGGCACAACTGTCAGAGGACAGCTGGATACACCAGTCAGAGTGGCTCGAGCCGGCACAACTCTCAGAGGACAGCTGGATACACCGGTCAGAGTGGCTCGAGCCGGCACAACGGTCAGAGGACAGCTGGATACACCGGTCAGAGTGGCTCGAGCCGGCACAACGGTCAGAGGACAGCTGGATACACCGGTCAGAGTGGCTCGAGCCGGCACAACTCTCAGAGGACAGCTGGATTCACCGGTCAGAGTGGCTCGAGCCGGCACAACTCTCAGAGGACAGCTGGATACACCGGTCAGAGTGGCTCGAGCCGGCACAACTGTCAGAGGACAGCTGGATACACCGGTCAGAGTGGCTCGAGCCGGCACAACGGTCAGAGGACAGCTGGATACACCGGTCAGAGTGGCTCGAGCCGGCACAACTGTCAGAGGACAGCTGGATACACCGGTCAGAGTGGCTCGAGCCGGCACAACGGTCAGAGGACAGCTGGATACACCGGTCAGAGTGGCTCGAGCCGGCACAACTCTCAGAGGACAGCTGGATACACCGGTCAGAGTGGCTCGAGCCGGCACAACTGTCAGAGGACAGCTGGATACACCGGTCAGAGTGGCTCGAGCCGGCACAACTCTCAGAGGACAGCTGGATACACCGGTCAGAGTGGCTCGAGCCGGCACAACTGTCAGAGGACAGCTGGATACACCGGTCAGAGTGGCTCGAGCCGGCACAACGGTCAGAGGACAGCTGGATACACCGGTCAGAGTGGCTCGAGCCGGCACAACGGTCAGAGGACAGCTGGATACACCGGTCAGAGTGGCTCGAGCCGGCACAACGGTCAGAGGACAGCTGGATACACCGGTCAGAGTGGCTCGAGCCGGCACAACGGTCAGAGGACAGCTGGATACACCGGTCAGAGTGGCTCGAGCCGGCACAACTCTCAGAGGACAGCTGGATTCACCGGTCAGAGTGGCTCGAGCCGGCACAACTCTCAGAGGACAGCTGGATACACCGGTCAGAGTGGCTCGAGCCGGCACAACTGTCAGAGGACAGCTGGATACACCGGTCAGAGTGGCTCGAGCCGGCACAACGGTCAGAGGACAGCTGGATACACCGGTCAGAGTGGCTCGAGCCGGCACAACTGTCAGAGGACAGCTGGATACACCGGTCAGAGTGGCTCGAGCCGGCACAACGGTCAGAGGACAGCTGGATACACCGGTCAGAGTGGCTCGAGCCGGCACAACTCTCAGAGGACAGCTGGATACACCGGTCAGAGTGGCTCGAGCCGGCACAACTGTCAGAGGACAGCTGGATACACCGGTCAGAGTGGCTCGAGCCGGCACAACTCTCAGAGGACAGCTGGATACACCGGTCAGAGTGGCTCGAGCCGGCACAACTGTCAGAGGACAGCTGGATACACCGGTCAGAGTGGCTCGAGCCGGCACAACGGTCAGAGGACAGCTGGATACACCGGTCAGAGTGGCTCGAGCCGGCACAGGAAAATAAGGGAACAGTCAGAAGATGAGCTTTATATGTCACAATGTACATCAAAACCTCGAAATATACAGTGAAATACATTCACAAAGAAGAGAAAATCTGCAGATGGTGGAAATCCAAGCCACACACACAAAATGCTGAAGGAACTCAGCAGGCCAGGGAACATCTGTGGAAAAGAGTACAGTTGACATTCAGGCTGTAATCCTTCGGCAGGTCTGGAGAAAAAAAGCTGAGAAGTAGATTTAAAAGGTGGGGACAGGGAAGAGAGAAACACAAGGTGAAACCTGAAGGAGGAGGAATGAAGTAAAGAGCTGGGAAGTTGATTAGTGGAAGAGATACAGGGCTGCAAAGGGGGGAGTCTGATAGAAGCAGACAGAAGGCCATGGGAAAAAGAAAAGGGGGAGGAGCATCAGGAGGCGGAGATACGCGGGCAAGCAGGTAAGGTGAGAGAGGGAAAAGGGGATGTGTAATGGTGGGGTGAGGGGCATTACCGGAAGTTCGAGGAATCAATGTTCATGCCATCAGGTTGGAGGCTACCCAGATGGAATACAAGGTGTTGCTCCTCCACCCTGTTTGTGACCTCATCACAACAGTGCAAGAAGCCATGGATGGTCATATCGGAACGGGAACGGGCAGTGGAATTAAAGTGGGTGGCCAGTGGGAGATCCCACGTTTTCTGGTGTACGGAACGCAGGTGCTCGGTGAAGCGATCTCCCAATCTACGTCAGGTCTCACTGATATACAAGAGGCCACACCGGGAGCACCGAACACAGTATATGACCCCAACAGACTCACAGGTGAAGTGTCGCCTCACCTGGAAGGGCTGTTTGGGCCCTAAATGGTAGTGAGGGAGAAGTACCACTTGTCCTGTGTGCAAGGATAAGTGACAGGAGGGAGATCAGTGGAGAGGGACGAATGGATAAGGGAGTTGCATAGGGAGCAATCCCTGCAGAAAGCAGAAAGAGGGGGAGAGAGGGAAAGATGTGTTTGGTGGCGGGATTCCATTGGAGGTGGCGGAAGTTGCGGAGAATTGCATGTTGGACACGGAGGCTGGTGGGGTGGTAGGTGAGGACAAGAGGAACCCTATCCCTGGTAGGGTGGCGGGAGGATGGGGTGAGAGCAGAGCACACACACGTACCGTAACTAAATCCTGCTGTGGAGGGGGCTGTTTCTCTCCAGGAAGACACAGGGTACCTCAAGCGTGTGACCAGACCTACAATAAACAAGAACTGAATTAGTCAATATCCAGACGACCAAGATGGTGTCTACTCCTGCCGGGAGGGATGATATGCATTGCCTACTACAGCAAGAGAGATAGCAATGCCTGGCAACAGAGTAATGTAGCAGTTAGTGTAAAGCTTCACAGCACCAGCGATCTGGGTTCAGTTCCTGTCACTGTCTGTAAGGAGTTTGTACGTTCTCCCTATGACCGCATGGGTTTCCTCCGGGTGCTCCGGTTTCCTCGCACATTCCAAAGACGTACGGGTTGGGGCTAGTGGGTTGTGGGCATGCTATGTTGGGGCTTGAAGTATGGTGTCACTTGTGGGCTGCCCCCAGCACATCTTTGGACAAGTTGTTGACAAACAATGCATTTCACTGTGTCTCAATTGTATATGTGACAATAAAGACAATCTTTTACCTTTTAAGAATCTTCTCACTTTAATTTATAGAATTCTTTATTCAGGATAATTGTTGTATTTTGTTGCTAGTTGCACTCTGACCGCCACACCACAGCAAACCCTGATACACGGAAATGATTATGCCCAATAAGTTGATCTTTGATCCTTGAAATTAATTTGTCCAATAGAAGTTGATTTCAGGCTGGAAAGGCAGCGAACGAAACCCCCAGCATTTTCAATGTGAACAGGACCCAGTTCTACAGGTTGGGACTGGGAGTCAGGAATATGGCTGTGGAGGGGGTGAGTCACTGCCCTGATACGGACCAGGAGAGGGGACTGCCCAGGAGGGGCAACTGCACAGGAAGGGTCACTGCCCAGGATCAGACAAAGCTGCAGAAAGTTGCAACACACACAAAATGCTGGTAGAACACAGCAGGCTAGGAAGCATCTATAGGGAGAAGCGATGTCGACGTTTTGGTCCGAGACCCTTCGTCAGGACTAACCAAAAGGAAAGATAGTAAGAGATTTGAAAGTAGTGGGGGGAGGGGGAAATGCGAAATGATAGGAGAAGACCGGAGGGGGTGGGATGAAGCTAAGAGCTGGAAAGGTGATTGGCGAAAGTGATACAGAGCTGGAGAAGGGAAAGGATCATGGGATGGGAGGTCTCAGCAGAAAGAAAGTGGGGGGGGGGGTAAGCACCAGAGGGAGATGGAGAACAGGCAAACAACTGAATATGTCAGGGATGGGGTAAGGAGGGGCATTAACGGAAGTTAGAGAAGTCAATGTTCATGCCATCAGGTTGGAGGCTACCCAGCCGGTATATAAGGTGTTGTTCCTCCAACCTGCGTGTGGATTCATTTTGACAATAGAGGAGGCCATGGATAGACATATCAGAATGGGAATGGGATGTGGAATTAAAATGTGTGGCCACTGGGAGATCCTGCTTTTTCTGGCGGACCGAGCGTAGGTGTTCAGCGAAACGGTCTCCCAGTCTGCGTCGGGTCTCCCCAATATATAAAAGGCCACACCGGGAGCACCGGACGCAGTATACCACACCAGCCGACTCACAGGTGAAGTGTCGCCTCACCTGGAAGGACTGTCTGGGGCCCTGAATGGTGGTGAGGGAGGAAGTGTAAGGGCAGGTGTAGCACTTGTTCCGTTTACAAGGATAAGTGCCAGGAGGGAGATCGGTGGGAAGGGATAGGGGGGACGAGTGGACAAGGGAGTCACGTAGGGAGCGATCCCTGCGGAAAGCAGAAGTAGGGGGAGGGAAAAATGTGTTTGGTAGTGGGATCCCGTTGGAGGTGGCGCAAGTTACAGAGAATTATACGTTGGACCTGGAGGCTGGTGGGGTGGTAGGTAAGGACAAGGGGAACCCTATCCTGAGTGGGGTGGCGGGTGGATGGGGTAAGGGCAGATGAGCAGGAAATGGGAGAGATGCATTTGAGAGCAGAGTTGATGGTGGACGAAGGGAAGCCCCTTTGCTTAAAAAAGGAACACATCTCCTTTGTCCTGGAAAGAAAAGCCTCATCCTGAGAGCAGATGCGGCGGAGACGGAGGAATTGTGAGAAGAGGATAGCCTTTTTGCTAGAGACAGGGTGGGAAGAAAAATAGTCCAGGTAGCTGTGAGAGTCTGTAGGCTTATAGTAGATATCAGTAGATAGGCCGTCTCCAGAGATGGAGACAGAAAGATCAAGAAAGGGGAGGGAGGTGTCAGAAATGGACCAGGTAAATTTGAAAGCAGGGTGAAAGTTAGACGCAAAGTTAATGAAGTCGACGAGCTCAGCCCACGTGCAAGAGGCAGCGCTAATGCAGTCGTCGATGTAGCGAAGGAAAAGAGGGGGATGGATACCCATATAGGCTTGGAACATGGACTGTTCCACAAAGCCAACAAAAAGGCAGGCATAACTGGGACCCATACGGGTGCCCATGGCTACACCCTTGGTTTGGAGGAAGTGGGAAGAGCCAAAGGAGAAATTATTGAGAGTAAGAACTAATTCCGCTAGACGGAGGAGAGTGGTGGTAGAGGGGAATTGGTTAGGTCTGGAATCCAAAAAAGGTGAAGAGTTTCGAGACCATCTGGGTGGGGGATGGAGGTATATAGGGACTGGACGTCCATGGTGAAAATAAGACGGTGGGGGCCAGGGAACTTAAAATTATTGAAAAAATTCAAAGCATGAGAAGTGTCACGAACATACGTGGGAAGAGATTGAACGGGGGGGGGGGGTAAGACAGTGTCAAGGTATGCAGAAATGAGTTCAGTGGGGCAGGAGCAAGCTGAGACAATAGGTCTACCTGGACAGGCAGGTTTGTGGATCTTGGGTAGGAGGTCGAAACGGGAAGTGTGATATGTGGGAACTATAAGGTTGGTGGCAGTGGATGGGAGATCCCCAGAGCTGATAAGGTTGGTGATGGTATAGGAGACAATGGCCTGGTGCTCCTTAGTGGGCTCATGATCAAGGGGGAAATAAGAGGTGTTATCAGAGAGTTGTCACTGTGCCTCAGCCAGGTAGAGGTCAGTACACCAGACAACAACAGCTCCCCCCTTATCAGCAGGTTTTATAGTGAGGTTGGGATTGGTGCGGAGGGAGCGGAGTTGCAAACTCAGTTTCTCCATCATGGACACCAGCCTCCCAGCATCAGGGACATCTCCAAAAAGTGGTGCCTCAAAAAACAGCATCCATCATTAATGACTCCATCACCCAGGACATCCCCTCTACCATCAGCAAGGAGTACAGGATCCTGAAGACACACTCAACATTTCAGGAACAGCTTCTGCCCCTCTGCCATCAGATTTCTGAATGGACAATGAGCACATGAACACTACCTATTTCTGAATGGACAATGAGCCCATGAACACTACCTATTTCTGAATGGACAATGAGCCCATGAACACTACCTATTTCTGAATGGACAATGAGCCCATGAACACTACCTATTTCTGAATGGACAATGAGCCCATGAACACTACCTATTTCTGAATGGACAATGAGCCCATGAACACTACCTATTTCTGAATGGACAATGAGCCCACCTACTCCACGACACTACTTTTATTCCTCTCTTTTTGAACTACTTTAATTTATTTTATATATGTATAAATTTTACTATATAGGGGTGTGTGTCTGTGTGTGTGTGTGTGTGTGTGTGTGTGTGTGTGTCTGTGTGTGTGTGTGTCTGTGTGTGTGTGTGTGTGTGTGTCTGTGTGTGTGTGTGTGTGTGTCTGTGTGTGTGTGTGTCTGTGTGTGTGTGTGTGTGTGTGTGTGTGTCTGTGTGTGTGTGTGTGTGTGTGTGTGTATCTGTGTGTGTGTGTGTGTGTCTGTGTGTGTCTGTGTGTGTGTGTGTCTGTGTGTGTGTGTGTGTGTGTCTGTGTGTGTGTGTCTGTGTGTGTGTGTGTGTGTGTCTGTGTGTGTGTGTGTGTGTCTGTGTGTGTGTGTGTCTGTGTGTGTGTGTGTGTGTGTGCCTGTGTGTGCCTGTGTGTGTGTGTGTGTGTGTGTGTGTGTGTCTGTGTGTGTGTGTCTGTGTGTGTGTGTGTGTGTGTGTGTGTGTGTGTGTGTGTCTGTGTGTGTGTGTCTGTTTGTGTGTGTGTGTGTGTGTGTGGGTGTGTGTGTGTGTGTGTCTGTGTGTGTGTGTGTCTGTGTGTGTCTGTGTGTGTGTGTGTGTGTCTGTGTGTGTGTGTGTCTGTGTGTGTGTGTGTCTGTGTGTGTCTGTGTGTGTGTGTATGTGTGTGTCTGTGTGTGTGTGTGTCTGTGTGTGTGTGTGTGTGTGTGTGTCTGTGTGTGTGTGTGTGTCTGTGTGTGTGTGTGTGTGTGTGTGTGTGTGGGTGTGTG
Organism: Hypanus sabinus; assembly: GCF_030144855.1. Taxonomy (NCBI): domain Eukaryota; kingdom Metazoa; phylum Chordata; class Chondrichthyes; order Myliobatiformes; family Dasyatidae; genus Hypanus; species Hypanus sabinus. The sequence continues at coordinate 91,183,247 of NC_082720.1, read as the reverse complement.
TGTGTGTGTGTGTGTGTGGGTGTGTGTGTGTGTGTGTGTGTGTGTGTAAATTTTATTGTAATTAATAGTTTTAATTTAATTCAAAACAACAGATTTCACAACATACGTCAGTGATATCAAACCTGATTCTGATTTTTCTGAGGGGGGGGACCAGATGGTTTCTACAGCACACCAGCCCCAGCAGAATGGTGGTGGGATAGGGCTGGTATGTGGAGGTATGGGGGGGGGGAGGGCCAAGGAACTGACGGTGGGAAGCAGTACTCACTTGGTTCACCCTAACCCAGAGGTTTAGGGTGTCACGTGTGGGACATACCTGCTGCGTTGTGCTGGTGGTAGGTGATAAGCTCTGGAATGGTGTCGAAGATGTGCTTCTCGGCCAGGTAGTAGCGTTTGTGGGTGTCCATGATTTCCTTGATATGGTAATGCTTGACTCCGGCATTGCACTCACTGTCAGGGGTAAAATAAAGAATCATAAACCCCAGAGATTCCGCAGATGCTGGAAATCCAGAGAAACACACACAAAATGCTGGAGGAACACAGCAACTCAGGAAGTATCTACAGGGAGGAATAAGCAGTTGATGATTTAGCCGAGTCCCTTCAACCGGAAAGGAAGAAAGCAGAAACCAGAAATAAAGATTAGATGGATCTTGGGTACAGACATGGTTTGAATTGGGGGGGGGGGGGGGTCTTGGGACACGTTCTCCATTCAACATCAGTAAGACCAAGGAATTGATTATGGATTTCAGGAAGGAGAAGTCAAAGGAACAGACACCAGTCCCCACCGAGGCATACCTTACTATGTATTTTTTTCTTTTTTTGCTCCCTTTTTGTACACCTTATTTGATTAACTTTTTTTACATAGCCTCAAGATTTGGGGGAGTAGATTTAGGACGGAGTTGAGGAGGAACTGCTTTTCCCAGAGGGTGGTGAATCTGTGGAATTCTCTGCCCAATGAAACAGTGGAAGTTACCTCAGTAAATACCTTTAAGGCAAGGTTGGGTAGATTTCTGCATAGTAGGGGAATTAAGGGTTTTGGGGAAGGAACAGGCAGGTGGAGATGAGTCCATGGCCAGATCAGCCATGATCTTATTGAATGGCGGAGCAGGCTCGATGGCCGACTCCTGCTCCTATTTCTTATGTTCCTATGTACATGTATTTAGTACTTCATGTTGTAATTTTTAGTTTTTTATTATACATCTCAATGTTCTGCCGCCATTAAAGAACAAACTTCATGAAATATGCCAGTGATATTCAACCTGATTCTGACTCCAGTCCTTCTCAAAGTCAAAGTTAATTTATTATCAAAGATGTAGTTGTGTGATCACTTGAGTCGAGTCGATGTTCTCCTAAGGAGTTGTACATTGCTAGCTGATGAGCTACTGGGGTGGATTCCCTTAATGGAGAATGTCCATGCGTAACTTTGTTTAACATGGGGAGCCATCACACAACCCTTAACAGATCAGGGTCAGGGTTCAGTGGCATGGAATGTCAGAAGACTGGGGACCCCTCACTGCCGCTGTGATTATCATCATATCCTGCTAGCTCCACCACGTACTTCCTAGAGCTTCATTTTCTTGCTCGGCGTCCGCAGGAGGCCTTAGACAGATCGAGAGAATGGCCAAAGATGTGACAGATGGAATACAGTGTGTGGTCATGCAATGTGGCAGAATGAATAAAGGCGTAGACTATTTTCTAAATGGGGAGAAATTTGAAAACTCTGAGGTGCAAAGAGATTTGTGAGTCCTTGTGCAGGATTCCTTGAAGGTTAACTTGTAGATTGAGTCAGTGGTGAGGACGGCAGATGTGATGTTAGCATTCTGTTTGAGAGGATTAGGATATAAAAGCAAGGAGGCTTTATGAGGCATCGCTCAGTCCACACTAGCTCTGTGAGCAGTTTTGGGCCGTTTATCTAGGAAAGGATGTGCTGACATTGGAGAGGGTCTAGGGCAGGTTCATGAGGATTATTCGGGGAATGAAAGGGTTAACATATAAGGAGTGTTTGATGGATCTGAGCCTGAATCTCCTGGAGTTTAGAAGAATGGGGGGGGGGGGGAAATCTCATTGAAACCTATCAAATATAGAGAGACTGACAAGTGGATATGGAGAGGATGTTTCCCATAGTAGGTGAGTCTTGAAGCAGAGGGCACAGCCTCAGAAAAGAGGGACATCAAAACTTGCTGGAGTTTAGAAGAATGAGGGGTGATCTCATTGAAACCTATCGGGAAGACAGGTTACAGAGAGAAGGCAGGAAAATGGGATTGAGAGGGATAATAAATCAGCCATGATGGAATGGTGAAGCAGACTCAATGGGCTGAATGGTCTCATTCTGCTCCTATGTCCTGTGGTCTTAAGGAATCATCCTTTAAGGGTCTGGTCACCTCAGCATGCGGGGTTGCAGTCCCTGCCCGAGAGACAGCGGGTGAACCGCCGGTGCCGTGGCCTCACCTGCTGGCTTTGGTGAAGACGGAAACGGTGTACATCCCAGGCTGGCGCGAGTCCCTCACCATGAACGCTCCTTGTTTATCCTGTAACAGAGTACAGACACATGCAGTCAGATATTCACGCAGTCTCTTCCACAGGCTATAGGTGTATAGCTGAGCGAAGTACACCAACACACACTGAGAAGACTGGTATGTCACCAAAGACTCTCACAAATTTTAATAGATGTACCACAGAGAGCATTTTAACTGGGTGCATCTGTACAGGATCAGATAAAGCTGCAGAAAGTTGTAAACTCAGTCAGCTCCATCATGGGCACTGGCCTCCCCAGCATCAGGGACACCTTCAAAAGTCAATGACTCAAAAAGATGGCATCCATCAGCAAGGATCCCATCACCCAGGACACCCAGGACCCCTCTTCCCATTGCTACCACCAGGGAGGAGGTACAGGAGCCTAAAGACCCCTCCTCATTGCTACCACCAGGGAGGGGGTACAGGAGTCTGAAGACCCCTCTTCCCATTACCTTCAGGGAGGGGGTACAGGAGCCTGAAGACCCCTCTTCCCATCACTACCATCAGGGAGGGGGTACAGGAGCCTGAAGACCCCTCTTCCCATTACCATCAGGGAGGGGGTACAGGAGCCTGAAGACCCCTCTCCATTGCTACCATCAGGGAGGAGGTACAGGAGCCTGAAGACCCCTCCCCATTGCTACCATCAGGGAGGAGGTACAGGAGCCTGAAGACCCCTCTTCTCATTGCTACCATCGGGGAGGAGGTACAGGAGTCTGAAGACCCCCCTTCCCATTGCTACCATCAGGGAGGAGGTACAGGAGTCTGAAGGCCCCTCATCAGGGAGGGGGTACAGGAGTCTGAAGGCCCCTCTTCTCATTACCATCAGGGAGGGGGTACAGGAGTCTGAAGGCCCCTCTTCTCATTACCATCAGGGAGGAGATACAGGAGCCTGAAGACCTCTCCCCATTGCTACCATCAGGGAGGAGGTACAGGAGCCTGAAGACCCCTCCCCATTGCTACCATCAGGGAGGAGGTACAGGAGCCTGAAGACCCCTCTTCTCATTACCATCGAGGAGGGGGTACAGGAGTCTGAAGACCCCTCTTCTCATTACCATCAGGGAGGAGGTACAGGAGTCTGAAGGCCCCTCTTCTCATTACCATCAGGGAGGAGGTACAGGAGTCTGAAGACCCCTCTTCTCATTACCATCGGGGAGGGGGTACAGGAGTCTGAAGACCCCTCTTCTCATTACCATCAGGGAGGAGGTACAGGAGCCTGAAGACCCCTCTTCTCATTACCATCAGGGAGGAGGTACAGGAGTCTGAAGGCCCCTCTTCTCATTACCATCAGGGAGGAGGTACAGGAGCCTGAAGACCCCACTTCTCATTACCATCAGGGAGGAGGTACAGGAGTCTGAAGACCCCTCTTCTCATTCCTACCATCAGGGAGAGGGTACAGGAGCCTGAAGGCCCCTCTTCTCATTACCATCAGGGAGGAGGTACAGGAGCCTGAAGACCCCTCTTCTCATTACCATCAGGGAGGAGGTACAGGAGTCTGAAGACCCCTCTTCTCATTCCTACCATCAGGGAGAGGGTACAGGAGCCTGAAGACCCCTCTCCTCATTGCTACCATCAGGGAGGGGGTACAGGAGCCTGAAGACCCCTCCCCATTGCTACCATCAGGGAGGAGGTACAGGAGCCTGAAGACCCCTCTCCTCATTGCTACCATCAGGGAGGGGGTACAGGAGCCTGAAGACACCTCCCCATTGCTACCATCAGGGAGGAGGTACAGGAGCCTGAAGACCCCTCTTCTCATTACCATCAGGGAAGGGGTACAGGAGCCTGAAGACCCCTCTTCCCATTGCTACCATCAGGGAGAGGGTACAGGAGCCTGAAGACCCCTCTCCATTGCTACCATCAGGGAGGGGGTACAGGAGCCTGAAGACCCCTCTTCTCATTACCATCAGGGAGGGGGTACAGGAGCCTGAAGACCCCTCTTCCCATTGCTACCATCAAGGAGGGGGTACAGGAGCCTGAAGACCCCTCTTCTCATTGCTACCACCAGGGAGGAGGTACAGGAGCCTGAAGACCCCTCTCCTCATTGCTACCATCAGGGAGGAGGTACAGGAGCCTGAAGACCCCTCGCCATTGCTACCATCAGGGAGGGGGTATAGGAGCCTGAAGACCCCTCTCCTCATTGCTACCACCAGGGAGGAGGTACAGGAGCCTGAAGATCCCTCTTCTCATTGCTACCACCAGGGAGGAGGTACAGGAGCCTGAAGACCCCTCTTCTCATCACTACCATCAGGGAGGGGGTACAGGAGTCTGAAGGCCCCTCTTCTCATTACCATCGGGGAGGGGGTACAGGAGTCTGAAGACCCCTCTTCCCATTGCTACCATCAGGGAGAGGGTACAGGAGCCTGAAGGCACTCACCCTACATTTCAGGATCAGCTTCTCCCCCCCACCCCCACCATCAGATTTCTGAATGGACAACAAACCCGTGAACACTACCTCACTAACAAGAAAGTCTGCTCGACATCTAAGCAACACACACAAAATGCTGGAGGATCTCAGCAGGCCAGGCAGCATCTGTGGAAAAGAGTACAGTCGACATTTCGGGCCGAGACCCTTCAGCAGGACTGGAGAAAAAGGCTGAGGAGTAGATTTAAAAGGTTGGGGGGGGGGGGGTGAGGAACACCAGGTGAGAGGTGAAACCAGGAGGGGGAGGGATGAAGTAAAGAGCTGGGAAGTTGATTGGTGAAAGAGGTACAGGAATGGAGAAGGGGAAAGAAAGAAAACATAGAAACGGCCCACAAAACTTTGCCAAACACGTACGGGGAGGGGGGAGGAGCACCAGAGGGAGGCAACAGGCAGGCAAGGGGAAAAGGTGAGAGAAAACCTCACTATCTCTCTGGTTTTGCACACAGACACAGTATTCCGATTCGGATTCTATCAGTGACTCACACTCTGGGACAGTCTATTCCACAGGCCACGAGTGTGGCTGTGTAAACGCCAGCGAAGCACGACGAGGACGTTACTAGTTGACAACGATGAACTCTGAGTGGGGCCTTGAGTGAAAACTCACAATCCATCCTACACATAACAAGCAATACACTCAAAATGCTGGTGGAACGCAGCAGGCCAGGCAGCATCTATAGGGAGAAGCACTGTCGACGTTTCGGGCCAAGACCCTTCGTCAGGACTAATATGGATGCTGCGTTCCACCAGCATTTTGTGTGTGTTGCTTGAGTTTCCAGCATCTACAGATTTCCTCGTGTCTACACATAACAAAGTCACTCTGAACGGAGTATTTCCTCCCAGAGAATAAGCAAAGACCATAACAGCATGGCAAAGGCCATTCCACCCACAATGTTGTGCGGAACTTTTAACCTACTCGAAAATCAATCTAACCTTTCCCATCCACATAGCCCTCCATTCTTCTATCGCCCATCTGCCTAGTTAACAGTCTCTTAAGTGTCCCTAATATACCTGCCTCCACCAGCACCCCGGTGGGTGTTTCACACTCCCACCACCCTGTGTGAAGTTACATACCTCTGACATCCTCCTGTACTTTCCTCCAATCACCCTCAGATTAGCCACTTCCACCCCAGGAAAACGTCTCTGACTGTCCACTCGATCTCTGCCTCTTATCATCTTGTACACCTCTATCGAGTCACCTCTCATCCTCCTTCACTCCAGAGAGAGAGCCCGAGCTCACTCAAACAATCAGTCATTCTATCAAGTCAAGACTACAAGATGGTGCAATTTCCAAACCAGGCAGTGATGCAGCTGCGCAGGATGCTCTCAATACAACCCCTGTAGAATGTGATGAGGATGGGGGTGGGAGATGGATTTTCCTCAGCCTTTGCAGAAAGTAGAGACGCTGCTGGGCTTTCTTTGCTATGGAGCTGGAGTTGAAGGACCAGGTGAGATTCTCCGTCAGGTGAACACCAAGAAATTTGGTGCTCTTTACGATCTATACCGAGGAGCCGTCGATGTTCAGCGGGGAGTGGTCGCTCTGTGCCCTCCTGAAGTCAACAACCATCTCTTTTGTTTTGTTCACATTCAGAGCCTGGTTGTTGGTTCTGCACCAGTCCGTTAGCCGTTGCACTTCCTCTCTGTAAGCTGACTCGTCGTTCTTGCTGATGAGACCCACCACGGTCGTGTCATCGGTGAACTTGATGATGTGGTTCGAGCTGTGTGTTGCAGCACAGTCGTGGGTCAGCAGAGTGAACAGCAGTGGACTGAGCACACAGCCCTGGGGGGGCACCTGTGCTCAGTGTGATGGTGTTGGAGATGCTGCTTCCGATCCGGACTGACTGAAGTCTCCCAGTCAGAAAGTCTAGCATCCAGTTGCAGATGGAGATGTTCAGGCCCAGTAGGCTCAGCTTCCCAATCAGTTTCTGAGTGACGATTGTGTTGAATGCTGAACTGGTCTATGAACAGCAACCGAACGTACATGTCTTTTTTGTCCAGGTGGAGGGTGATGGCAACGGTGTCGTCTGTTGAACGGTTGAGACGGTACGCAAACTGCAGGGGGTCCAGTGAGGGGGGCAGCAGGGTCTTGATATGCCTGACGAGCCTCTCGAAACACTTCATGATGACGGATGTGAGTGCAACGGGACGGTAGTCATTGAGGCAGAACACTGAAGACTTCTTCAGCATGGGGACGATGGTGGCGGCATTGAAGCATGTTGAAATGGTGGCACTGCTCAGGGAGATGTTGAAGATGTCGGTGAGAACATCTGCTAGCTGGTCTGCTCATCCTCTGAGCACTCTACCAGGAATGTTGTCTGGTCCAGCAACCTTCCGTGGGTTGACCCTGCACAAGGTTCTTCTCACGTCGGCCACGGAGAGACACAGCACCTGGTCATTTGTAGGAGGGGTGGACTTCCTCGCCGCCACGTCATTTTCCGCCTCAAACCGGGCTTTCGAAGTTATTCAGTGCATTTGGGAGGGAGGCATCACCTGCACAATCAGATGTTGTTGTCCTGTAATTGGTGATGTCCTGGATGCCCTTCCACATGAGCCGCGTGTCGCCGCTGTCCTGGAAGTGGCTGTGGATTAGCTGGGCAGGTGAACGCTTTGCCTCTCTGATGGCTCGGGACAGTTTGGCCCTTGCTGTTGTTAAAGCTGCCTTGTCACCTGCTCTGAAGGCAGAGTCCCGGGTCCTCAGCAGCGCACGCACCTCTGCGGTCATCCATGGCTTCTGGTTGGCACGTATAGTGATGGTCTTGGACAGAGTAACATCATCAATGCACTTGCTGATGTAGCTGGTCACTGTGTACTCCTCTAATTCGGTGGATTCACCATCGTTTGCCATTTCTATCTGGTTAGCGATCACCTCACTTTAAAACTGAACTATCTTTATAGGAAGGTCATCTCAGAGACGCACGATTCCTCGAGAGAGACAAAGGGCGACCCTTTAGGGTTAAAAGGCCCACATAGTCTGGACTGAGTGAAGTGGAGAGGATGTTTCCAACAATGGGAGAGTCTAAGACCAGAGGACACAGCCTCAGAAAAGAAGAACATCCATTTAGAACAGAGATGAGGAGGAATTTGTTTAGCCACAGATTTCTCTGGGGGATTCATTGCCACTGACGGCTGTGTAGGCCAAGTCATTGGGTATATTTAAAGCAGATGAAGATAGGTTCTTGATTAGTCAGGGCATCAAAGGTTACAGGGAGAATGGGGTTGAGAGGGGTAATAAATCAGCCATGATGAATGGCAGAGCAGACTCGATGGACTGAATGGCCTAATTCTGCTCCCATCTTCCCAATTTCAGTACATCTGTATTCAGATCCGCTTACTATAATCTCAACCTTTTGTTAACTTTCTGAATGACATCACCGTACTCTCAAACACTGAGAACCCTCTGTACCTCACAGCTGGGAAATCTCTCACATAATAGAATGCCTTATTTATTGTTCCAGCTAAAACAGACACTTTGCATTCCTCACATTACTCTCCACATTACACCTCTCAGACATTATTCTCCACATTTGAATGATCCCCTGGGACTCTTTCCTCACAATTTAACTCGTTATGACCTTGCCCCTGATTGTCTGCCTGCACTGCACTCTCTCTGTAACTGTGACACTTTATTCTGCATTGTCACTGTTTTCCTTCGTTCTGCCTCAATGATCAGTGTACACAGAACATCGACCAGTCCAGCACTGGAACAGATTCTTCAGCCCACAATGTTGTACCAAACTAATCAAATAGACTACTAAACTAATCCCTTCTGTTGACACAACGTCCGTATCCCCCCAGTTTCCTCACATCCACCTGCCTATCTAAATGTTCTTAAAGTCTGTACTGTATCGGCCTCTACCCCCACCCCAGGCAGCACATTCCAGTGCCCACTCCTCTCTGTCTAAAACAAATTGCCCTTACATCTCCTTTCAAATTACCCCCTCTCACCTTAAAGGCAAGCCGACTGGAATGAGACATTTGAATCCTGGGAAACAGATACTGTCTGTGCCTCTCAATCTTATAAACATCTATCTGATCTCCCCTCAGCCTCTGTCACTCCAGAGAAAACAGCCCAAGTTTATTCAGCCTCTCGTGACAGCACTTGCCCTCTAAACCAGGCAACATCCTGGTGAATCTCTTCTGCACCCTCTCCAAAGCCTCAACATCCTCCCTATAGTGGGGTGGCAAGAACTGTAGAGAGGGCAACGGAGAGAGGAGAGAGGCAGAGAGTGGGGAAGAGGGCTGAGAGAGGAGAGAGGTGGAGGAGAGGTGAGAAGGGGTGAGGAGAGAGGGGGGAGAGAATGGGGAGGGGGACAATGGGAAGGGGTCAGAGAGGGGTAGGGGGTATCTGGAAGGGGAAGGGAGATGAAGAAAGAGGAAAAGGGAAGCGGGAGGGGGAAGGGGGAGTCAGGAGGGGAGAGGGGAGTCGGATGGGGTCCCACACTGCCGGATCACTCACCTCGTTCTCCAGCAGCCGCTCGGCCTTGTTGCGGCTGACGTTCTTGTTGTACCACCTGTCAATGGAACTGGGCGTTACTCTGGCGTTTGTACCATTCCGGGCTTCCTATGGGCCCCATGGCCGGCTCCCCCTCCCCCAGACCCCAAAACCCCACCCTCACCTCAGCACACTGAAAAGCTGTTTGAGGTCATTCAGCCCATCAGGAAGGCCCTGCCCTTCAGCAGTCCCTGTTTCAGTCCCGTGGTTCATTGCTCATGTTTCCCAGTGTCCCTGAGTGGGTCTGGGGTCCTGAGGAACTCTGCCTCGCTCCCTACCTCAGGGAGAGGGTGCGAGGTGGGCCATCTGGTCTACAGTTACCCTGCTCCTATGCCAGTAAACCCCAGAAACAGGTATGGGGGGGGGGAATCACTGAACCCCAAGGTCAGAGGTAGAAAGGTTTGGGGCTGTCTGTGTGACCTCTTTGACTCAGGTCCACTGACCGTGGGGAAAACCAGTCAGGAGCGAGGGGCGGATGGACGGAGGGACGGAGGGATGGAGGGGCAGAGGGACAGAGGGATGGAGGGACGGAGGGACGGAGGGATGGATGGACGGAGGAATGGATGGACGGAGGGATGGAGGGATTGGAGGGACAGAGGGACGGAGGGACAGAGGGACAGAGGGATGGAGGGACGGATGGACGGAGGGACGCAGGGATGGAGCTTACTCATAGGCCTGGAGGTTGTCGGGTCGCTTCTCCACCAAGTAACTGCTGGGTACGTACCCCGTCCGCCTGCCAGAGGGTGGGAGAGGTATCAGTGCCTGAACCCCCAGTATCCCCTCCTCTTCCTGCCCCACATCATATCCCCACCCCCTCCTCCTCTCCCACCCCAACCCCTACTCTCCCCGACACCATCCCTTCTACCCCATCCCACCAATCCCTCATACCCCACTCCTCTCTCCTCCCCTCCCCATCTCCTCTCTCCCCAAAAAACATCCTTCCCCATCTTTCCTCACCATCTCATATTCCCCCTCTCTTCATCCCTCTCTCTTCCTCCATCCTCCCTGCTCTCCCCATCCCCCTCCCTCCATCCTCCCTGCTCTCCCCATCCTCTCCCGTTTCTCTCCATTCCCCCTCCCCTCTCCCTCCCTTCTTCCCTCCATCCTCCCCTCCCCTCCCCATCCTCCCCTCCTCTCCCCATCCTCCCCGTTTTCTCCCCATCCTCCCCCTCCCCTCCATTCCCCCTCGGCCCCATCCTCCCCACCTCTCCCCATCCACCCCCTCCTCTCTCCATTCCCCCTCGTCCCCCATCCTCCCATCCCCCCATCAAGAACAGAAACTACCGTTGTTCACGAAACAATTACAGACATTCTGGGCTTGGGTGATCACAGACCAACAGGGTGACACGCCGGGCAGACAGGGGTGACACGCCGGGCAGACAGGGGGAACACTGGGCAGACAGGGGGAAAACTGGGCAGACAGGGGGAACACTGGGCAGACAGGGGGAAAACTGGGCAGACAGGGTGACACGCCGGGCAGACAGGGGGAACACTGGGCAGACAGGGTGACACGCCGGGCAGACAGGGGGAACACTGGGCAGACAGGGTGACACGCCGGGCAGATAGGGGGAACACTGGGCAGACAGGGTGACACGCCGGGCAGACAGGGGGAACACTGGGCAGACAGGGTGACACGCCGGGCAGACAGGGGGAACACTGGGCAGACAGGGTGACACGCCGGGCAGACAGGGGGAACACTGGGCAGACAGGGTGACACGCCGGGCAGACAGGGGGAACACTGGGCAGACAGGGTGACACGCCGGGCAGACAGGGTGACACGCCGGGCAGACAGGGTGACACGCCGGGCAGACAGGGGGAACACTGGGCAGACAGGGTGACACGCCGGGCAGACAGGGTGACACACCGGGTAGACAGGGTGACACACCAGGCAGACAGGGTGACACACCGGGCAGACAGGATTTCACACCGGGCAGACAGGATGACACACCAGGCAGACAGGGTGACACACCGGGCAGACAGGGTGACAGACCAGGCAGACAGGATTTCACACCGGGCAGACAGGGTGACACACCGGGCAGACAGGGTGACACACCAGGCAGACAGGGTGACACACCGGGCAGACAGGATTTCACACCAGGCAGACAGGGTGACACACCAGGCAGACAGGATGACACACCAGGCAGACAGGATGACACACCAGGCAGACAGGGTGACAGACCAGGCAGACAGGGTGACACACCAGGCAGACAGGGTGACAGACCGGGCAGACAGGATGACACACCAGGCAGACAGGGTGACAGACCGGGCAGACAGGATGACACACCGGGCAGACAGGGTGACACACCAGGCAGACAGGATGACACACCGGGCAGACAGGGTGACAGACCAGGCAGACAGAGTGACAGACCAGGCAGACAGGATGACACACCAGGCAGACAGGATGACACACCAGGCAGACAGGATGACACACCAGGCAGACAGGGTGACAGACCAGGCAGACAGAGTGACAGACCAGGCAGACAGGATGACACACCAGGCAGACAGGGTGACACACCGGGCAGACAGGGGGACAGACCAGGCAGACAGGGTGACACACCGGGCAGACAGGGTGACACACCGGGCAGACAGGATGACACACCAGGCAGACAGGGTGACAGACCAGGCAGACAGGATGACACACCGGGCAGACAGGGTGACACACCAGGCAGACAGGGTGACAGACCAGGCAGACAGGGTGACACACCGGGCAGACAGGGTGACACACCAGGCAGACAGGGTGACACACCGGGCAGACAGGGTGACACACCAGGCAGACAGGGTGACAGACCAGGCAGACAGGGTGACACACCGGGCAGACAAGATGACACACCGGGCAGACAGGGTGACACACCAGGCAGACAGGGTGACAGACCAGGCAGACAGGGTGACAGACCAGGCAGACAGGGTGACACACCGGGCAGACAAGATGACACACCAGGCAGACAGGGTGACACACCAGGCAGTCAGGGTGACACACCGGGCAGACAAGATGACACACCGGGCAGACAGGGTGACACACCAGGCAGACAGGGTGACACACCGGGCAGACAGGGTGACACACTGGGCAGACAGGGTGACACACCAGGCAGACAGGGTGACACACCAGGCAGACAGGAGGCACTCTAGGTATCATCAGTTGGGGCAGTCCTGTTTTAGGGAAGATAGCTTTATAAACAACCCAAGCTTGTCCAACCTCACCTGTGTAATGCTCTGTAAGGTTTCACTGCTAATGTACTGGTTTCGCTGCAGCAGCAGTGTTTGGGTTATGACTAGAGATAACGAGGGTTTGGAATGTGAACCGTCCAATGAGGCATGTCTTTCTTTCGTGTGAGCCTGAGCGAAGGTTTCACAGGCTTTTGTTTGGCAGAAGATGGAGTGAGAAGATGCCAGAACAAAGAAGTTGTAGTTTGCAGGACAGAGTGGAATTGGAATGGGGTTGGGAGTTGACAGTGCCCAGGGGAAATCGATGCAGAAGGAACAGACAGGAAAACCGTGAGCTCCAACGTGTGCATTAGACTTTTTCTTGAGAATGGGCCCCTTTTCTTCTTTGTTTCTTTACTAACTTATAGTCAAATTAAGAATTATAAAGCTCAAACGTTTCATTGCTTATTGTGTACTGTTTGCTATTTTGTGGTACTGATTTGTAACAGAGGACACATCGCACAGCACCCACCCAAATGAGATTTCTCAAGTTTGGCCGGCTGGAGGCCATCTCCCCCTAGCTGAGCCTGAGGGTCACACCTATCAGCTCCCGCTCTCTAACCCAGGCAACATCCTGTGAACTTCTTCTGCAGCCTTTCCAAAGCCTCCACATCCTTCCAAAAATGGGGTGACCAGATTGTATACGATATTCTAGATGGAGCCCAACCAAAGTCTTATACCATGACCACGTGACTTGCTGATTTTTATACTGTTGAATCAGACTTTCATTATCTTTGCAATTTAACGGTTTATGGCTGCCAGTGCTTTCTACCTCCTGTTACACTGTTGACCTTCAGGGCAGCAATGAAGGCACCGTGTATCTGACTTCCTTTTCCATTTCAGTTTTCATCACAGCCAGTTCTGGCTGGAGACTCAGGAATGATGTAGGAGTATTCATTGCTGTTTCCATAAGTTTAGTTTTACCAGTCAGAGTTGTTAGCCCTGAGCTGAGCCCCCGAAACTGGACGACCAATGACCTACTCTCTGTCTAGCCTCGACCCTTTGACCGGTTTGGCATGGCTGACTCCAGCCAGCTTGGCTCTCCGGGTCACTGGGGCACACAAGCCTCCGAACCACAGCAACGCTACAGGGATACAATTTCTTATATCTATGCAATTGTTTCATATGCTTCAATGATCAAGGTGTGTATATGCAGTTGTTCAGTGTGTATCATTCTGGAGAGTTCTGGAAGCTACTTTGCTGTTACATTTTTGAGTAGGGTCTATCTGATTGGTGGACTTTTATCTATGACCTTGAATAGGTATAAAAAGAGCTGACCATGCGGTTCTATCATCTCTTGGCTTCTCACTCCCTTCCGTGACTACCCTCTGCTCCTGTCACCGTCCATTTTCAACTTCCTTTGTTCTATTACGCTTCATAAAATGATCATAGAGCAGCAAGTTCTGTGCCTCCCTCCTGGCCCCTGAAAGAGCCCTGGCTTTAAACAGAGGAATCTAACTCTGTACAACGGCCAACCTGTCTGACGCTTTCTTTACTGCACATTCAGCTTGTGTGGGCATGCACAGAGACGCCTGGATCCCACCGGACACCAACGATCCCAGGGTTTCTGCCCCTACATGCAACATCCCCCACTAGCCTAGCTTTTTTATTTTTTAAAGCTTGTCCTAATTTGTCACATGTACATCAAAACATAGTGAAATATGTTGTTTTCATCAATGACCAACACAGTCTGAGGATGTTCTGGGGCAGCCCCATGAATCCCCATAATTCCAGTGCCAACAACTTTCTAACCCTGACCCGTACGTACACAGTTGGAATGTGGGAGGAAACCGGAGCACAGAGAGAACAGCCACGGGGAAAATATACAAGCTCTTTACAAACTGTAAAGTGTTAAGCTGCTGGTCTTTGCTGTCTGGCTACCGGCACTGTGAAGTGTTCAGCTGCTCTACTCCTTACAGATGCATCACCGTTCGGCTGGGGTACCCACAACTCATCCACCTGCCATTTCTCTGAACATTTCTGTAACTGACAAATTAAGACCATAAGATATAGGAGCAGAATTAGGCCATTTGGTCCATCAAGTCTGCTCCGCCATTCCATCATGGCTGATTTATTATCCCTCTCAGGTCTAATCTCCTGCCTTCCCCCCGTAACCATATAACAATTACAGCACTGAAACAGGCCATCTCGGCCCTTCTCTTCCGTGCCGAATGTTTACTTTCACCTAGTCCCACTGACCCGCACTCAGTCCATAACCCTCCAATCCTTTCCTGTCCATATACCTATCCAATTTTACTTTAAATGACAATACCAAACCTGCCTCTACCACTTCTACTGGAAGCCGTTCCACACAGCTACCACTCTCTGAGTAAACAAGTTCCCCCTTGCGTTAGCCCTAAATTTTTGCCCCTTAACTCTCAACTCAAGTCCTCTTGTTTGAATCTCCCCTACTCTCAATGGAAAAAGCCTATCCACATCAACTCTATCTATCCCCCTCATAATGTTAAATACCTCTATCAAGTACCCCTCAACCTTCTACACTCCAAAGAATAAAGATCTAACTTGTTCAACCTTTCTCTGTAACTTAGGTGCTGAAACCCAGGTAACATTCTAGTAAATCTCCTCCGTACTCTCTCTGTTTTGTTGACATCTTTCCTATACCTTTGATGCCCTGACTAATCAAGAACCTATGAACCTCCACTTTAAATTTACCCAGTGACTGGGTAAATCTATATGTTCTATAGATTCAGGAACAGTTCCTGCTGATTGGAGGGTGGCTAATGTTGTCCCACTTTTCAAGAAAGGAGGGAGAGAGAAAACAGGGAATTATCGACCGATTAGCCTGACTTCAGTGGTGGGGAAGATACTGGAGTCAATTATAAAAGAGGAAATTAGGACACATTTGGATAGCAGTAGAAGGATCAGTCCGAGTCAGCATGGATTTATGAAGGGAAAATCTTCTGGAGCTTTTTGAGGATGTAACTATGAAAATGGACAAGGGAGAGCCAGTGGATATAGTGTACCTGGACTTCCAGAAAGCTTTTGATAAAGTCCCACATAGCAAATTAGTGGGCAAAATTAGGGCACATGGTATTGGGGGCAGAGTACTGACATGGACTGAAAATTGGCTGGCTGACAGGAAACAAAAAGTAGTGATTAATGGGTCCTTTTCGGAATGGCAGGCTGTGACTCGTGGGGTACCACAAGGTTCGGTGCTGGGACCGCAGCTGTTTACAATATACATTAATGATTTAGATGAAGGGATTAAAAGTAACATTAGCAAATTTGCTGATGACACAAAGCTGGGTGACAGTGTGAAATGTCAGGAGGATGTTATGAGAATGCAGGGTGACTTGGACAGGTTGGGTGAGTGGGCAAATGTATGGCAGATGCAGTTTAATGTGGATAAATGTGAGGTTATCCACTTTGGTGTTAAGAACAGGAAGGCAGATTACTATCTAAATGGAGTCAAGTTAGGAAAAGGGGAAGTACAACAAGATCTTCTTGTACATCAGTCAATGAAAGCAAGCATGCAGGTACAGCAGGCAGTGAAGAAAACTAATGGCATGCTAGCCTTTATAACAAGAGGAATTGAGTATAGGAGTAAAGAGGTCCTGAAGCTGTACAGGGCCCTGGTGAGACCACACCTGGAGTATTGTGTGCAGTTTTGGTCTCCAAATTTGAGGAAGGACATTCTTGCGATTGAGGGAGTGCAGCGTAGGTTCACAAAGTTAATTCCCGGAATGGCAGGACTGTCATATGTTGAAAGATTGGAGCGACTGGGCTTGTATACACTAGAATTTAGAAGGATGAGAGGGGATCTGATTGAAACATATAAGATTATTAAGGGATTGGACACACTGGAGGCAGGAAGCATGTTCCCGCTGATGGGTGAGTCCAGAACTAGAGGCCACAGTTTAAGAATAAGGGGTAGGCCATTTAGAACAGAGATGTGGAAAACTTTTTCACCCAGAGAGTTGTGGATCTGTGGAATGCTCTGCCCCAGAAGGCAGTGGAGGTCAAGTCTCTGGATGCATTCAAGAGAGAGTTAGATAGAGCTCTTATAGATAGCGGGGTCAAGGGATATGGGGAGAGGGCAGGAACGGGGTACTGATGGTGTATGATTAGCCATGATCACAGTGAATGGTGGTGCTGGCTAGAAGGGCCGAAGGGCCTACTCCTGCACCTACTGTCTATTGTCCACAGCCGTCTGTGGCAATCAATTCCATAGATTCACCACCCTCTGGCTCAACAATTCCTCTCCATCTCCGTTCTAAATGGACGTCCCTCTATTCTGAGGCTGTGCCCCCTGGTCCTACTGGATAAACATGTGGGGGAGGGAGAGGGAGAGGGGTGAGTTGACAAACACTAGCAGAGAGCAGAAGGACCCAAGCAGGAGTTGGCCATACCCGTTTTTATCACGAGCTTGCCACCAGTTTGCATCGCTCTTGTCCACGATGACGTACTCCTCATTCCTCACCAGCGACAGGTCTTGTGCGTCCCGGCTGTGAAAGTCATACCATGCCACCATCACGGTTCCTGAGCCGGTGCCCGTCTCCATTGGCTCTGGCGGCAGCGGTTTACTCTGCATGAGAAGTTCAAAGTAAGTTTATCATCAAAGACGTACAACAGAATTTATGAAAAATGAGACATAGCATAAACAAAGACTGACAAACAATCAATGTGCAAAATACAAACTGCAAATACAAAAAAAAGTAAGTAACTAATATCGAGAACAGGAGATGAAGAGTCCTTGAAAGTGAATCTACGGGCTGTGGGAACAGTTCAGTATGGCGCTCAGTGCGCTCTGGTTCACGAGCCTGATGGTTGAGGGGTAATAACTATTTCTGAACCTGGTAGTGTGGGTCCTGATGTCAGCAGTGAGAAGAGAGCGTGGCCCGGGTGATGGGGATCCCTGACGGTGGATGACAGCAGTGAGAAGAGAGCGTGGCCCGGGTGATGGGGGTCCCTGACGGTGGATGACAGCAGTGAGAAGAGAGCGTGGCCCGGGTGGTGGGGGTCCCTGACGGTGGATGACAGCAGTGAGAAGAGAGCGTGGCCCGGGTGGTGGGGGTCCCTGACGGTGGATGTCAGCAGTGAGAAGAGAGCGTGGCCCGGGTGGTGGGGGTCCCTGATGAGGGATAACAGCAGTGAGAATAGAGTGTGGCCCGGGTGGTGGGGGTCCCTGACGGTGGATGACAGCAGTGAGAAGAGAGCGTGGCCCGGGTGATGGGGGTCCCTGACGGTGGATGACAGCAGTGAGAAGAGATCGTGGCCTGGGTGGTGGGGGTCCCTGATGATGGATGACAGCAGTGAGGAGAGAGCGTGGCCCGGGTGATGGGGGTCCCTGACCATGGATGGCAGCAGTGAGAAGAGAGCGTGGCCCGGGTGGTGGGGGTCCCAGACCATGGATGACAGCAGTGAGAAGAGAGCGTGGCCCGGGTGGTGGGGGTCCCTGACCATGGATGCTGCTTTCCTGCGACAACACTCTGTGTAGATGAGGCCCATGGTAGAGAGAGCTTCACCCGTGATAGCCAGGGCTGTGTCCATCACTGTCATGGGCTTTTCTGTTTGTGCCAGAAGGTAGAGCACCAGGGGCATAACTGCGAACGCAGGACAGAGCAAAATGCCTCAGACTTACCTTGCTCAATACAGGAGTGGGAGGAAGAGGCTTCTTGGCTGAAAAGGACAGAAGAGGACAACGTTAACACAAATGCACTTGTGAGGACACCGCGCAGTGTCCAACAAATCATCTGAACTCGGAGGTGCAGAGTCACTGTCTGAGTGTGCAATTCACTATAGGTGCGTACAATAAGACACAAGGAAGTGTCAGAACTTCATAAACACAAGAGATTCTGCAGATACAGGAAATCCAGAAAAACACACACAAAATGCTGGAGGAACTCAGCAGGTCAGACAGTATCTAGGGAAAAGAGTAAACAGTCAACATTTCAGACTGAGACCCTTCATCAGGACTGGAAAGGAAGGGGGCAGAAGCCAGGATAAGAAGTGGGGAGGGGGAGGAGTACATTTGGCAGGTGTTAGGTGAGACCAGGTGAGGTGGGTAGATGAGGTAAGAAGCTGGGAGGTGATTGGTGGGAAAGGGAAGAAGGAATCTGACAAGAGGGGAGAGTGGACAAGGATTTGCATCAAGAGGACAGTGGGGTACAGGCAAAAAGAGATTGTTCTTCACTTCTACCGGCTGTTGATGAAACCACATTTGCAGTACCATGAAGACGGGTCTTCTTAACCTCCAGGTCAAAGGAAAACCAGACCCAAAGCACACCTTGGGGATGGGTGACCTTCTGAGGACAGGGTTGAAACACTATGTCTGCCCATACCCTCCCACGGCCCACAGACACTCTCCCCCATCACTACTCTCCCCTCCCACGGCCCACAGACACTCTCCCCCATCACTACTCTCCCCTCCCACGGCCCACAGACACTCTCCCCCATCACTACTCTCCCCTCCCACGGCCTACAGACACTCTCCCCCATCACTACTCTCCCCTCCCACGGCCCACAGACACTCTCCCCCATCACTACTCTCCCCTCCCACGGCCTACAGACACTCTCCCCCATCACTACTCTCCCCTCCCACGACCCACAGACACTCTCCCCCATCACTACTCTCCCCTCCCACAGCCCACAGACACTTTCCCCCATCACTACTCTCCCCTCCCACAGCCCACAGACACTCTCCCCCATCACTACTCTCCCCTCCCACCACCCACAGACACTTTCCCCCATCACTACTCTCCCCTCCCACAGCCCACAGACACTCTCCCCCATCACTACTCTCCCCTCCCACCACCCACAGACACTCTCCCCCATCACTACTCTCCCCTCCCACCACCCACAGACACTCTCCCCCATCACTACTCTCCCCTCCCACAGCCCACAGACACTCTCCCCCATCACTACTCTCCCCTCCCACCACCCACAGACACTCTCCCCCATCACTACTCTCCCCTCCCACAGCCCACAGACACTCTCCCCCATCACTACTCTCCCCTCCCACGACCCACAGATACTCTCCCCCATCACTACTCTCCCCTCCCACAGCCCACAGACACTCTCCTCCATCACTACTCTCCCCTCCCACCACCCACAGACACTTTCCCCCATCACTACTCTCCCCTCCCACGACCCACAGACACTCTCCCCCATCACTACTCTCTCCTCCCACAGCCCACAGACACTCTCCCCCATCACTACTCTCCCCTCCCACCACCCACAGACACTCTCCCCCATCACTACTCTCCCCTCCCACCACCCACAGACACTCTCCCCCATCACTACTCTCCCCTCCCACATCCACAGACACTCTCCCCCATCACTACTCTCCCCTCCCACCACCCACAGACACTCTCCCCCATCACTACTCTCCCCTCCCACATCCACAGACACTCTCCCCCATCACTACTCTCCCCTCCCACAGCCACAGACACTCTTCCCCATCACTACTCTCCCCTCCCACAGCCACAGACACTCTCCCCCATCACTACTCTCCCCTCCCACAGCCACAGACACTCTCCCCCATCACTACTCTCCCCTCCCACGGCCCAGAGACACTCTCCCCTGTCACTACTCTCCCCTCCCACGGCCCACAGAGACTCTCCCCTATCACTACTCTCCCCTCCCACAGCCACAGACACTCTCCCCCATCACTACTCTCCCCTCCCACGGCCCAGAGACACTCTCCCCTATCACTACTCTCCCCTCCCACGGCCCACAGACACTCTCCCCTATCACTACTCTCCCCTCCTACAGCCACAGACACTCTCCCCCATCACTACTCTCCCCTCCCACAGCCACAGACACTCTCCCCCATCACTACTCTCCCCTCCCACGGCCCAGAGACACTCTCCCCTATCACTACTCTCCCCTCCCACGGCCCACAGACACTCTCCCCTATCACTACTCTCCCCTCCTACAGCCACAGACACTCTCCCCCATCACTACTCTCCCCTCCCACAGCCCACAGACACTCTCCCCCATCACTACTCTCCCCTCCCACGGCCCAGAGACACTCTCCCCCATCACTACTCTCCCCTCCCACATCCACAGACACTCTCCCCCATCACTACTCTCCCCTCCCACAGCCACAGACACTCTCCCCCATCACTACTCTCCCCCCCACGGCCCACAGACACTCACCCCATCACTACTCTCCCCTCCCATGGCCCACAGACACTCTCCCCCATCACTACTCTCCCCTCTCACGGCCCACAGACACTCTCCCCCATCACTACTCTCCCCTCCGACAGCCCACAGACACTCTCCCCCATCACTACTCTCCCCTCCTACAGCCACAGACACTCTCCCCCATCACTACTCTCCCCTCCCACAGCCACAGACACTCTCCCCCATCACTACTCTCCCCTCCCATGGCCCACAGACACTCTCCCCCATCACTACTCTCCCCTCTCACGGCCCACAGACACTCTCACCCATCACTACTCTCCCCCCCACGGCCCACAGACACTCTCCCCCATCACTACTCTCCCCTCCCATGGCCCACAGACACTCTCCCCTATCACTACTCTCCCCTCCGACAGCCCACAGACACTCTCCCCCATCACTACTCTCCCCTCCCACAGCCCACAGACACTCTCCCCCACTGAATGCCCTCCCACAGCCTACAGAAACTCTCCCCCATACCGCCTCTCCCACTGGATCCCCTCCCACAGCCATGGACACTCTCCCCAGATGGGTCTGTAAACAACTTCCTTTGTAGTTTGCCTGCTCTGGTAGGTGATGGCCCCATTGATGCTATGGTGGCCCTTTAGGGAGCTGTGCTGAGATTGAGGAAGGGGTCAATGTGTGTGAGGGAGTTAGTTCTACATACAGTCCCGGTTTGGATCGTAGAGCTGACAGCCCATGGCCAACTTGTCGAGCTGAGCACAGCAGAGCCAGTGTCCTTCGGCCCAGAAGTTGGGATGGTATTTGTTGGTCAGGATGTTGTTGTTCTTTGATTCTGAAAGATAAAACAGATCGAACATGAGGGATAATCAAATGTAGAAAGCCGAGCAAATTGCTCTGGGCCTAATGAGCTGAGTTTCCTGCTTCCTGAATGTTGAGGGTGAGGAACGGTTCCAGAGGATAGAGAGCTACCTCTGGAGAATACTGCTGGACTATGAAACACAACTCCATCACGGACGGTCCCAAGCTGACTGTGAAATGAGGAGGGTTGGGCACGGGATAGCGACCCCATCCTGGAAAAGCCCAGAGCTACAGAAACTACAAAGTCTTCATCCCTGAGAGAGGGAGAATACACTGAGAAGATGGGCTACACCTGGAGACTGTGTGAAAGACAGGCCAGGACAGAGGGCTCTGCTAGGCTGCTGTCAGTGGCTTATGTCCCAGCAGGGGTAATCAATCAATAACTAAATAAATATGTCTAATATGAACCTCCAATGCTTCAGAGAAAACAATCTATCTTCTCGATCAGCTGAGAGAGCATGTCGAAAGCTTTATTATGTAGCTGGCATCAACTATCCTCCCCTCATCTATCATCTTTGTCACTCAGATACCCCAAAGAAAGCTGTGAGACTAAACAAAGCCATGCCAGTCACCACAGTACCCATACTCGTCCAAACACAACCTCTCCTCATTCACTTGCACTCTTTCACCTTATTTCCACGATCTGTTTAATGGCTCTGGGTCTGTGCTCATTGGAGTTTAGAAGAATGGGGGGGATGTTCTCATTGAAACCTATGAAATACTGAAAATGCCAGATAGAATGCAGTCCTACTGACTAACAGTTCTTTGCAACATAATGAAAGAAGGAACACTTCAGTTTTGAAATGCTTGAAGAGAAACACTTATTAGAAAAACAAGATTTTTATCAGTATTTACAGATGCGACAACATGTTAATAAGATGCTTAAAAATGTAACCAAGGCAAATACATGCTTGATAGAGCTCTTTAGAAAAGCATATAATTCAGATAATGGTAGTAGAATCATTTCAAGCATGTAAAAGGGGTTGTCAAATCTTAAAACCCATTAGGCTTCATACATTAAAACCAAATGGGACAAGGAAGGAGGGATAATTATATCTGAGGAAGAACGGACAACAATATGGAGTTATCAATGGAAGTGTACCAGTTCACAGAAATGGAGGGAGTTTGGATGGAAAAACTTGATAAGGTACTTTATTACACCCTCTCAGAAATCCCATTATGACAGTAACCTCCCTGTTTGCTGGAGAAATTGTGGAAATCAAAATGCAAATCATTATCATATTTTTTGGGACTGCCCTGTTATCAAATACGATTGGAAGGGGAAACACAATGCCCGACAAGATATCTTTAAATGTGAAATACCCTTAGAGAGTAAGACCATATATTTTGTATACATACCTCAAGAATGGTTGAAAAGAGATAAATATTTAATGAATATACTGTTGGTGGCTGGTAAAAAGACTCTTACTAGGAAATGGTTATCACAGGAGAGCCCAACTTTAAATACATGGATGGAAATTACAATGGACATTTACAAAATGGAGAAGATAACAGCATCTGTTAACCATAAGCTGGCACAATTTGATTCATACTGGGAAAAATGGTTTAATTACACAATGCCTCATAGGCCTGATTTTATTCTCACAAATCAATGAATCTGTTGTAAAAATAAATCACTCCCTACTTGTACATAGTTCTTTCCTTTTGCTTGTTTTTTCTTTCCACTCTTTTCTATGGGTGTATACCTCAGATAAATACTTTGTGGAGATCTGTGATACATATGATTATATGATATATATGTACAATGTCTGAAATACATCTTATGGAAATGTTTGTTTGATGATGAACTTCAATAAAAAAATAAATTACAAAAAAAAGAATGCAGTCCTACTGAAGGGTTCCAGCCAGAAACATCGACGATTTACTCTTTCCCATCGATGCTGCCTGGCCTGCTGAGTTCCTCCAGCATTTTGTGTGTGTTGTTTGGATTTCCAGCATCTGCAGATGTTCACGTGTTTGTAATTCTACTACATTGTAAAGTCTCTTCGAGGGATGCCTACCCTGAAGAAGGTTAAATCATCCCTTTGGTGGGAGTTCAGTGAAACCCTGTCTAATTGCACCCCCTCTGTGATCCCTGCTGCTCCCTGACTCTTCAACCACGTGCTCACCCAGACCCGAGTACCTGGTGTCCCTGTCCCATTCACTCCAGGATTCTCTCTCCGCCTCCTGCAGTGGACCTGTCTGATACCTCATCCTCTGCCAGAGTCATGCTTTCAATCGCCAGTTCTTCACCTTCCTCACGTCCAGCAAGGATTGAAGATCGCCGGTCTGTAGACTACAGAACCTACCGGTAGGTACAGGTGACCCCAGGCCCGATCCCTGCCTCCGATCCAAAGAGTTCCAACAGTCCCGAGCAGGTTCAGAACCCGGACTCGGCTGCCATCGATGTGGGTTTCAACGGCCCCAGAATCTTTAAAGCACCTACTGCATAACCTCCACCTCTAACTCCAGCCTGGACCCTACATGCCACCACTGGAACCCCAGTCTCCTGTTCCCTCACCACAATCCCATAAGACCACAAGACACAGGAGCAGAATTTGGCCATCCAGCCCATCAAGTCTGCTCTGCCACTCCATCATGGCTGATCAGATTCCATTCAACCCCACACACCAGCCTTCTCGCCTTTGATGCCCTGACAGATCAGGAAATGGTCAATCCACTGTCTCTCAGGTCCCTCTGTCAGCCCTTGGGTGCTTGGAGACTCCATTTTCCTCCCATCCCACTTTCCTTGAAAATGTCAACCCTCCCCTCTCCTCAGACACTACCCACCGGCTTCACCCCTCTGAGCCCAGCTCTTTCGGCACTGGGTCTTCACAATACCCTGAGGCAGAATATTCTGCCTCAGTAAAGGCCTGACCTATTTTCTGGCAGTACTGAAGATGTGTGACAGCTTACTGGTAGAATCATAAGGCAAGAGATTCGACTCAATGCATCTTTTCTGAAGAAAACTGTGGTAAACGATTGCGCGGACATGAGGAGGCTGGTTCTGGGGATGAGTCATGCTGGGCATTGCGAGCTGTTTGAGCTGCTGGGTTCACAGTCAGAGTTGGCACTGCTACCGGAGATGGACTGAGTGATTTGGAGAGAAGTTAATGTGGAACAGTTTCAGTACTCATCCACCAAACCGGGGTGAGAGATTGATTGCTCCAAGTGCCAATGTGGTTTGGTGAGATTGAAAACGGCTTCAGGCTGGGCAGCCCAAGCAATCAGGGGTGCTGGGATCCAGGTCGTGGAACAGTGCACTGCCCAGTGCTTGACCAATTGGACAATGGCCGAGTCAGACTGGAGGCCCGATCGTCAGGTATGGAGGAGGGTACGGGCTGATTTCGCTCGCTCTCCCCTGATTACTTATTCCTTTCATCGCGACACCGAGGCTATGAACTGAGCCAACAGCTGTGTATCCTTGTCCTACTGGTGTGATGTGCTGAGGATTGAGGCTTGGGAAAATCTGGGACTCGGTCTGGTTCAGAATGCTGTTGGATTCCCTCTACTGTTTGGGGTGTTGTTTCACCCTCGTCCTCCGCGCGGAGATTCCTCTTTTTTTTATTGGGTAATTTAAGTTTCTTGCTTTGCAGTTGCCAGCAAACAGACTACCATCAAGGTGAATAGTTGAGTCATTCATAGATAGTAAATGTGCTTTCCATCTTTGAATCTTGACACTCTTGTCCCCCTCTGATCGCACCTCAGAGAGTTCCACGCCGATTCTGATACTGTCCAGTGAGTTCCACGCCCACCATGATACTGTCAAGGGTGTTCCATCACCCTGATACTGTCCACTGAGTTCCATCACCCTGATACTGACCACTGAGTTCCATCACCCTGACACTGTCCACTGAGTTCCATCACCCTGATACTGTCCACTGAGTTCCATCACCCTGATACTGTCCACTGAGTTCCATCACCCTGATACTGTCCACTGAGTTCCATCACCCTGACACTATCCAGTGAGTTCCATCACCCTGATACTGTCCAGTGAGTTCCATCACCCTGATACTGTCCAGTGAGTTCCATCACCCTGATACTGTCCACTGAGTTCCATCACCCTGATACTGTCCACTGAGTTCCATCACCCTGATACTGTCCACTGAGTTCCATCACCCTGATACTGTCCACTGAGTTCCATCACCCTGACACTGTCCACTGAGTTCCATCACCCTGACACTGTCCACTGAGTTCCATCACCCTGACACTGTCCACTGAGTTCCATCACCCTGATACTGTCCACTGAGTTCCATCACCCTGACACTGTCCACTGAGTTCCATCACCCTGACACTGTCCAGTGAGTTCCATCACCCTGATACTGTCCACTGAGTTCCATCACCCTGACACTGTCCAGTGAGTTCCATCACCCTGACACTGTCCACTGAGTTCCATCACCCTGATACTGTCCAGTGAGTTCCATCACCCTGACACTGTCCAGTGAGTTCCATCACCCTGATACTGTCCAGTGAGTTCCATCACCCTGATACTGTCCAGTGAGTTCCATCACCCTGATACTGACCACTGAGTTCCATCACCCTGATACTGACCACTGAGTTCCATCACCCTGATACTGTCCACTGAGTTCCATCACCCTGATACTGTCCAGTGAGTTCCATCACCCTGACACTGTCCAGTGAGTTCCATCACCCTGATACTGTCCAGTGAGTTCCATCACCCTGATACTGTCCAGTGAGTTCCATCACCCTGATACTGTCCAGTGAGTTCCATCACCCTGATACTGTCCAGTGAGTTCCATCACCCTGATACTGTCCAGTGAGTTCCATCACCCTGATACTGTCCAGTGAGTTCCATCACCCTGATACTGACCACTGAGTTCCATCACCCTGATACTGTCCACTGAGTTCCATCACCCTGATACTGTCCACTGTTCCATCACCCAGATACTGTCCACTGAGTTCCATCACCCTGACACTGTCCAGTGAGTTCCATCACCCTGATACTGTCCACTGAGTTCCATCACCCTGATACTGTCCAGTGAGTTCCATCACCCTGACACTGTCCAGTGAGTTCCATCACCCTGATACTGTCCAGTGAGTTCCATCACCCTGATACTGTCCAGTGAGTTCCATCACCCTGATACTGTCCAGTGAGTTCCATCACCCTGATACTGTCCAGTGAGTTCCATCACCCTGATACTGTCCAGTGAGTTCCATCACCCTGATACTGTCCACTGAGTTCCATCACCCTGATACTGTCCAGTGAGTTCCATCACCCTGATACTGTCCAGTGAGTTCCATCACCCTGATACTGTCCACTGAGTTCCATCACCCTGATACTGTCCAGTGAGTTCCATCACTCTGATACTGTCCACTGAGTTCCATCACCCTGATACTGTCCACTGAGTTCCATCACCCTGCTACTGTCCAGTGAGTTCCATCACCCTGATACTGTCCAGTGAGTTCCATCACCCTGATACTGTCCAGTGAGTTCCATCACCCTGATACTGACCACTGAGTTCCATCACCCTGATACTGTCCACTGAGTTCCATCACCCTGATACTGTCCACTGAGTTCCATCACCCTGATACTGTCCACTGAGTTCCATCACCCTGATACTGTCCACTGAGTTCCATCACCCTGATACTGTCCACTGAGTTCCATCACCCTGATACTGTCCACTGAGTTCCACCACCCTGATACTGTCCACTGAGTTCCATCACCCTGATACTGTCCAGTGAGTTCCATCACCCTGATACTGTCCACTGAGTTCCATCACCCTGATACTGTCCAGTGAGTTCCATCACCCTGATACTGTCCACTGAGTTCCATCACCCTGATACTGTCCACTGAGTTCCATCACCCTGACACTGTCCACTGAGTTCCATCACCCTGATACAGTCCAGTCAGTTCCATCACCCCGATACTGTCCACTGAGTTCCATCACCCTGATTCTGTCCAGTGAGTTCCATCACCCTGACCCTGTCCACTGAGTTCCATCACCCTGATACTGTCCACTGAGTTCCATCACCCTAATACTGTCCAGTGAGTTCCATCACCCTGATACTGTCCACTGAGTTCCATCACCATGATACTGTCCAGTGAGTTCCATCACCCTGATACTGTCAACTGAGTTCCATCACCCTGACACTGTCCACTGAGTTCCATCACCCTGACACTGTCCAGTGAGTTCCATCACCCTGATACTGTCCACTGAGTTCCATCACCCTGACACTGTCCACTGAGTTCCATCACCCTGATACTGTCCACTGAGTTCCATCACCCTGATACTGTCCAGTGAGTTCCATCACCCTGATACTGTCCACTGAGTTCCATCACCCTGATACTGTCCAGTGAGTTCCATCACCCTGATACTGTCCACTGAGTTCCATCACCCTGCTACTGTCCAGTGAATTCCATCACCCTGATACTGTCCACTGAGTTCCATCACCCTGATACTGTCCACTGAGTTCCATCACCCTGATACTGTCCAGTGAGTTCCATCACCCTGATACTGTCCACTGAGTTCCATCACCCTGATACTGTCCAGTGAGTTCCATCACCCTGATACTGTCCACTGAGTTCCATCACCCTGATACTGTCCACTGAGTTCCATCACCCTGACACTGTCCACTGAGTTCCATCACCCTGATACAGTCCAGTCAGTTCCATCACCCCGATACTGTCCACTGAGTTCCATCACCCTGCTACTGTCCAGTGAATTCCATCACCCTGATACTGTCCACTGAGTTCCATCACCCTGATACTGTCCACTGAGTTCCATCACTCTGATACTGTCCAGTGAGTTCCATCACCCTGATACTGTCCACTGAGTTCCATCACCCTGACACTGTCCACTGAGTTCCATCACCCTGATACAGTCCAGTCAGTTCCATCACCCTGATACTGTCCACTGAGTTCCATCACTCTGATACTGTCCAGTCAGTTCCATCACCCTGATACTGTCCACTGAGTTCCATCACCCTGATACTGTCCACTGAGTTCCATCACCCTGATACTGTCCACTGAGTTCCATCACCCTGACACTGTCCACTGAGTTCCATCACCCTGATACAGTCCAGTCAGTTCCATCACCCCGATACTGTCCACTGAGTTCCATCACCCTGATTCTGTCCAGTGAGTTCCATCACCCTGACCCTGTCCACTGAGTTCCATCACCCTGATACTGTCCACTGAGTTCCATCACCCTGATACTGTCCACTGAATTCCATCACCCTGATACTGTCCACTGAGTTCCATCACCCTGACACTGTCCAGTGAGTTCCATCACCCTGATACTGTCCACTGAGTTCCATCACCCTGATACTGTCCACTGAGTTCCATCACCCTGATACTGTCCACTGAGTTCCACCACCCTGATACTGTCCACTGAGTTCCATCACCCTGATACTGTCCAGTGAGTTCCATCACCCTGATACTGTCCACTGAGTTCCATCACCCTGATACTGTCCACTGAGTTCCATCACCCTGATACTGTCCACTGAGTTCCATCACCCTGATACTGTCCACTGAGTTCCATCACCCTGACACTGTCCACTGAGTTCCATCACCCTGATACAGTCCAGTCAGTTCCATCACCCCGATACTGTCCACTGAGTTCCATCACCCTGATTCTGTCCAGTGAGTTCCATCACCCTGACCCTGTCCACTGAGTTCCATCACCCTGATACTGTCCACTGAGTTCCATCACCCTAATACTGTCCAGTGAGTTCCATCACCCTGATACTGTCCACTGAGTTCCATCACCATGATACTGTCCAGTGAGTTCCATCACCCTGATACTGTCAACTGAGTTCCATCACCCTGACACTGTCCACTGAGTTCCATCACCCTGATACTGTCCACTGAGTTCCATCACCCTGATACTGTCCACTGAGTTCCATCACCCCGATACTG
Organism: Hypanus sabinus; assembly: GCF_030144855.1. Taxonomy (NCBI): domain Eukaryota; kingdom Metazoa; phylum Chordata; class Chondrichthyes; order Myliobatiformes; family Dasyatidae; genus Hypanus; species Hypanus sabinus. The sequence goes on along the minus strand of NC_082720.1, from coordinate 91,153,781 downwards.
TCCACTGAGTTCCATCACCCTGACACTGTCCAGTGAGTTCCATCACCCTGATACTGTCCACTGAGTTCCATCACCCTGACACTGTCCACTGAGTTCCATCACCCTGATACTGTCCACTGAGTTCCATCACCCTGATACTGTCCAGTGAGTTCCATCACCCTGATACTGTCCACTGAGTTCCATCACCCTGATACTGTCCAGTGAGTTCCATCACCCTGATACTGTCCACTGAGTTCCATCACCCTGCTACTGTCCAGTGAATTCCATCACCCTGATACTGTCCACTGAGTTCCATCACCCTGATACTGTCCACTGAGTTCCATCACCCTGATACTGTCCAGTGAGTTCCATCACCCTGATACTGTCCACTGAGTTCCATCACCCTGATACTGTCCAGTGAGTTCCATCACCCTGATACTGTCCACTGAGTTCCATCACCCTGATACTGTCCACTGAGTTCCATCACCCTGACACTGTCCACTGAGTTCCATCACCCTGATACAGTCCAGTCAGTTCCATCACCCCGATACTGTCCACTGAGTTCCATCACCCTGCTACTGTCCAGTGAATTCCATCACCCTGATACTGTCCACTGAGTTCCATCACCCTGATACTGTCCACTGAGTTCCATCACTCTGATACTGTCCAGTGAGTTCCATCACCCTGATACTGTCCACTGAGTTCCATCACCCTGACACTGTCCACTGAGTTCCATCACCCTGATACAGTCCAGTCAGTTCCATCACCCTGATACTGTCCACTGAGTTCCATCACTCTGATACTGTCCAGTCAGTTCCATCACCCTGATACTGTCCACTGAGTTCCATCACCCTGATACTGTCCACTGAGTTCCATCACCCTGATACTGTCCACTGAGTTCCATCACCCTGACACTGTCCACTGAGTTCCATCACCCTGATACAGTCCAGTCAGTTCCATCACCCCGATACTGTCCACTGAGTTCCATCACCATGATACTGTCCAGTGAGTTCCATCACCCTGATACTGTCCACTGAGTTCCATCACCCTGACACTGTCCAGTGAGTTCCATCACCCTGATACTGTCCACTGAGTTCCATCACCCTGACACTGTCCACTGAGTTCCATCACACTGATACTGTTCACTGAGTTCCATCACCCTGATACTGTCCAGTGAGTTCCATCACCCTGATACTGTCCACTGAGTTCCAACACCCTGATACTGTCCAGTGAGTTCCATCACCCTGATACTGTCCACTGAGTTCCATCACCCTGCTACTGTCCAGTGAATTCCATCACCCTGATACTGTCCACTGAGTTCCATCACCCTGCTACTGTCCACTGAGTTCCATCACCCTGATACTGTCCACTGAGTTCCATCACCCTGATACAGTCCACTGAGTTCCATCACCCTGACACTGTCCACTGAGTTCCATCACCCTGATACTGTCCAGTGAGTTCCATCACCCTGATACTGTCCACTGAGTTCCATCACCCTGATACTGTCCACTGAGTTCCATCACCCTGACCCTGTCCACTGAGTTCCATCACCCTGACCCTGTCCACTGAGTTCCATCACCCTGATACTGTCCACTGAGTTCCATCACCCTGATACTGTCCACTGAGTTCCATCACCCTGATACTGTCCAGTGAGTTCCATCACCCTGATACTGTCCACTGAGTTCCATCACCCTGATACTGTCCACTGAGTTCCATCACCCTGATACTGTCCACTGAGTTCCATCACTCTGATACTGTCCAGTGAGTTCCATCACCCTGATACTGTCCACTGAGTTCCATCACCCTGATACTGTCCAGTGAGTTCCATCACCCTGATACTGTCCACTGAGTTCCATCACCCTGATACTGTCCACTGAGTTCCATCACCCTGATACTGTCCACTGAGTTCCATCACCCTGATACTGTCCACTGAGTTCCATCACCCTGATACTGTCCACTGAGTTCCATCACCCTGACACTGTCCACTGAGTTCCATCACCCTGTTACTGTCCAGTGAGTTCCATCACCCTGACACTGTCCAGTGAGTTCCGTCACCCTGATACTGTCCAGTGAGTTCCGTCACTCTGATACTGTCCACTGAGTTCCATCACCCTGATACTGTCCACTGAGTTCCATCACCCTGACACTGTCCAGTGAGTTCCATCTCCCTGACACTGTCCACTGAGTTCCATCACCCTGATACTGTCCAGTGAGTTCCATCACCCTGACACTGTCCAGTGAGTTCCATCACCCTGACACTGTCCACTGAGTTCCATCACCCTGATACTGTCCACTGAGTTCCATCACCCTGATACTGTCCACTGAGTTCCATCACCCTGATACTGTCCACTGAGTTCCATCACCCTGACACTGTCCAGTGAGTTCCATCACCCTGACACTGTCCACTGAGTTCCATCACCCTGACACTGTCCAGTGAGTTCCATCACCCTGACACTGTCCAGTGAGTTCCATCACCCTGATACTGTCCACTGAGTTCCATCACCCTGACACTGTCCAGTGAGTTCCATCACCCTGATACTGTCCACTGAGTTCCATCACCCTGATACTGTCCACTGAGTTCCATCACCCTGATACTGTCCACTGAATTCCATCACCCTGATACTGTCCACTGAGTTCCATCACCCTGACACTGTCCAGTGAGTTCCATCACCCTGATACTGTCCACTGAGTTCCATCACCCTGATATTGTCCACTGAGTTCCATCACCCTGATACTGTCCAGTGAGTTCCATCACCCTGATACTGTCCACTGAGTTCCATCACCCTGACACTGTCCAGTGAGTTCCATCACCCTGATACTGTCCACTGAGTTCCATCACTCTGATACTGTCCAGTGAGTTCCATCACCCTGATACTGTCCACTGAGTTCCATCACCCTGATACTGTCCACTGAGTTCCATCACCCTGATACTGTCCAGTGAGTTCCATCACCCTGATACTGTCCACTGAGTTCCATCACTCTGATACTGTCCAGTGAGTTCCATCACCCTGATACTGTCCAGTGAGTTCCATCACCCTGATACTGTCCACTGAGTTCCATCACTCTGATACTGTCCACTGAGTTCCATCACCCTGATACTGTCCAGTGAGTTCCATCACCCTGATACTGTCCAGTGAGTTCCATCACCCTGATACTGTCCAGTGTGTTCCATCACCCTGATACTGTCCACTGAGTTCCATCACCCTGATACTGTCCACTGAGTTCCATCACCCTGATACTGTCCACTGAGTTCCATCACCCTGATACTGTCCACTGAGTTCCATCACCCTGATACTGTCCACTGAGTTCCATCACCCTGACACTGTCCACTGAGTTCCATCTCCCTGATACTGTCCACTGAGTTCCATCACCCTGATAGTGACCACTGAGTTCCATCACCCTGATACTGTCCAGTGAGTTCCATCACCCTGATACTGTCCACTGAGTTCCATCACCCTGATACTGTCCAGTGAGTTCCATCACCCTGATACTGTCCACTGAGTTCCATCACTCTGATGCTGTCCAGTGAGTTCCATCACCCTGATACTGTCCACTGAGTTCCATCACCCTGATACTGTCCACTGAGTTCCATCACTCTGATACTGTCCACTGAGTTCCATCACCCTGATACTGTCCACTGAGTTCCATCACCCTGATACTGTCCACTGAGTTCCATCACCCTGATACTGTCCAGTGAGTTCCATCACCCTGACACTGTCCAGTGAGTTCCATCACCCTGACACTGTCCAGTGAGTTCCATCACCCTGACACTGTCCAGTGAGTTCCATCACCCTGATACTGTCCAGTGAGTTCCATCACTCTGATACTGTCCAGTGAGTTCCATCACCCTGATACTCTCCACTTAGTTCCATCACCCTCCATGATGCTGTCTTCTTCTGCAGCTTCCATCTCCGTGCCTACTTGTCTGAGTCCCCAGCCTGAACCGATGATCCCGTCTCCCATCTGCAATCCGCTACCTCTTTCTGGACACCCCACTCCTGTGTTCTGTCCGCTCTGGACCTTTACAAGACATGAAGCATTCTGAACTTTACCACTCCTCTCCAATTCCAACCTCACCCCTTCGGAACGCACTGCCCTCTACTCCATCCTCACTAATCCTAACCTCACTATCCAACCCTCAGATAAGGGGGTGCTGTAGTAGTCTGGTGTACTGAGGCCAGGCGACACCCTTCACACACCCGCTAAGGAGCACCAGGCCATCGTCACCCACTCTATCACTGACCTTATTGATTCTGGAAATCTCCCATCCACTCCTAGCAACCTTATAGTTCCCTAACCCCGCACCTCCCATTTCTACCTACTACCCATGATCTACAAACCTGCCAGTCCATGTTGACCCATTGTTTCCGCTCATTCCTGCCGCACTGAACTCATATCTGTGTACCTCGACTCTGTTTTATTCCCCCCGGTTCAGTCCCTTCCCACCTACATCCGTGACACCTCACACACTCTAAATCTTTTCAATGACTAAGTTCCCTAGCCACCCACCACCTCACTTTAACCATGGGTATCCGGTCCCTATCCACCTCCATCCCACATCATGAGGGACTTAAAGCTCTCCGTGTCTTTTAAGACAACAGACCTAACCTGTTCTTCTCCACCACCACTCTCCTCCGTCTTGTGGAACGGAACCTCACCCTCAATCATTTTTTCTTTGGCTCCTCCCACTTCCTTCAAACCAAAGCTGTAGCCTTGAGCACTTGCATGGGTCCCAGCTATTTCTACCTGTTTGTCAGCTCCGTGGAACAATCCATGTTCCAAGCCTACACCGATATTCCTCCCCAATTTTCCTACGCTACATCGATGTCTGCACCCACGCAGAGCTCCGACTTTATCAGCTTTGCCTCCAACTTCCATCCTGCCCTCAAATTTACCATTTCCAACACCTCCTTCCCCCTTTCATGATCTCTCTGTCTTGATTTCTGGAGACAGTTCATCTACTGATGTCTATTATAACCTCACAGCTCTCCCTCTTCCCATCCTGTCACTTGTAAAGACAGCATCCCCTACTCTCTGTTCCTCCATCTCCACCGCATCAGCTCTCAGGATGAGGCTTTTCATTCTAGAACAAAGATGTCCTCCTTCAAAGAAAGGGGCTTCCCTTCCTCCACCATCAATGCTGCCATCACCCACATCTCTTCCATTTCGTGCACGTCTGCCCTTGCCCCATCCTCACACCTTCCCTCCAGGGACAGGGTTCCTCTTGTCCTCAGCTACCACCCCATCAGCCTCCATGTCCCGCACAGAATTCTCCAGAATTGGAGCAGGAATAGCGGGGAGTGAATTATGGTGGGGGTGGGGGGGTGTTCAAAGGGACAGCCAGTGCGTTGTGTGGGGTCCATCATTCCTGAATCCCTGAGTCTCCTCTCACCTTCTTTCAGGGCTGTTACCCATTTCTGACGACTCTCCTTGCTTGGCGCAAACACATACAGATAATAATTCTCATGGAAAACCTGTGGGAGAGGAGGGAGTTAAAAACACATCATGTCAACACCAGGTCAAGACATTTCTCCAAAAGTCTTGTGCAAACACACAAACTTTCATCTGTCATCGTTCTTACATTGTAAATGTCCAAGTAAAGAGTGGCCAGTAACGGTGCACTTTCAAGTCGAGCTGTGGAACGATTTTCTGATTGTCAACCTCCATTTACATAAAATTATTTACACTGTGACCATATAGCCTCTGTCTAATCCACTCCCATCCCCTCCGATTCCCTCCGTCCATCCACCCCCATCCCCTCTGATTCCCTCCGTCCATCCCCTCTGTCCATCGTCTCTCATCCCCTCTGTCCAATCCACTCCCATCCCCTCCAATTCCCTCCGTCCATCCCCTCCCATCCCCTCCGTCCATCGTCTCCCATCCCCTCTGTCCATCGTCTCCCATCCCCTCCGTCCATCCCCTCCAATTTCCTCCATCCATCGTCTCCCATCCCCTCCGACCATCCGCCCCCATTCCCACCGTCCATCCACCCCCATCCCCTCCGTCCATCCCCTCCGATTCCCTCCGTCCATCCCCTCCGATTCCCTCCGTCCATCCACCCCCATCCCGTCCGTCCATCCACCCCCATTCTCACCGTCCATCCACCCCCATCCCCTCCATCCACTCCCATCCCCTCTGTCCAATCCACTCCCATCCCCTCCATCCATCCCCTCCATCCCCTCCGTCCATCCCCACCCATTCCCACCATCCATCCACCCCCATTCCCACCGTCCATCCACCCCCATCCCCTCCGTCCATCCACCCCCATCCCCTCCGTCCATCCACCCCCATCCCCTCTGTCCATCCACCCCCATCCCCTCCATCCATCCACCCCCATTCCCACTGTCCATCCACCCCCATCCCCTCTGTCCAATCAACCCCCATCCCCTCTGTCCATCCACCCCCATTCCCACTGTCCATCCACCCCCATCCCCTCTGTCCAATCAACCCCCATCCCCTCTGTCCATCCACCCCCATTCCCACTGTCCATCCACCCCCATCCCCTCTGTCCAATCAACCCCCCTCCCCTCCGTCCATCCACCCCCATCCCCTCCGTCCATCCCCTCCGTCCATCCCCTCCGATTCCCTCCATCCATCCCCTGCCATCCCCTCCGTCCATCGTCTCCCAATCCCTCCGTCCATCGTCTCCCATCCCCTCTGTCCATCGTCTCCCATCCCCTCCGTCCATCCCCTCCAATTCCCTCCATCCATCCCCTCCCATTCCCTCCATCCATCGTCTCTCATCCCCTCCGACCATCCGCCCCCATTCCCACCGTCCATCCACCCCCATTCCCACCGTCCATCCGCCCCCATCCCCTCCGTCCATCCCCTCCTATTCCCTCCATCCATCCCCTCCAATTCCCTCCGTCCATCCACCCCCATCCCGTCCGTCCATCCACTCCCATCCCCTCCGTCAATCCACTCCCATCCCCTCCGTCCAATCCCCTCCATCCCCTCCGTCCATCCACCCCCATACCCTCTGTCCATCCCCACCCACCCCCTCCGTCCATCCCCTCCATCCCCTCCGTCCATCCACCCCCATACCCTCTGTCCATCCCCACCCACCCCCTCCGTCCATCCACTCCCATCCCCTCTGTCCAATCCACTCCCATCCCCTCTGTCCATCCCCTCCGTCCCCTCCATCCCCATCCCCTCTGTCCATCCACCCCCATTCCCAGTCCATCCACCCCCATTCCCACCGTCCATCCACCCCCATCCCCTCCGTCCATCCACCCCCATCCCCTCCATCCATCCACCCCCATTCCCACCGTCCATCCACCCCCATCTCCTCTGTTCCAAGGAGAACTCCAGCTTCTCTAGTCCATTCACAGAACTAAAGCCACTCATCCCTGGAATCAGTCTATTAAGTCAGATTTCCATGAAAGAACAACCTGCAGTCAAGATGTCGATCTGCTTGCTGTGAGTTTGCACCCAAATTATCTGCCATGAGAGTTCAGCCATGCCATATGGCTCGTTGTCTCATTCTGCCTTCCCAACACAGTCCTCATACACACTACCATCACAAGACTCTAGACCCACGCCAATGTGTTCACTGCAGTATCGGGAGTCTTCAACCATACTTCTCTCTCAATAACACTACCCACCTTCGACCAGTTTGTCAAGTGTCACACGAGAGAAAATGAAACCCTGCATCTCTTGTATGCAAACGTTAAAGATGCATACAGCTCCAGAGCTCTCCCCACACTTGTGAGATCAGATGACAGCCTGGTCCACCTCATGCCCAAAGTACAGAAACAGCTCGTTGCCACCAAGACAGTAAAGGAATGGTCTCCAGAGGCCATCGAGGCCTCGGGCTGCTTTCAGCTTACTGACTGTAATGTGCTTTGTGAATCATATGAATTCTTCCACGCACTCACCAAAGCCTTAAACCATAAGACCATAAGGCATAGGTGCAGAATTAGGCCATTCAGCCCATTGAGTCTGCTCCACCATTTCATCATGGCTGATCCTGGATCCCACTCAACCCCATACACCTGCCATCTCACCATATCTCAACACCCCAACTAATCAAGAAACTATCAACTTCTGCTTTAAGTATACCCACAGACTGTGGACTTGGCAGAACAGTCCACAGATTCACCACTCTTTGATTAAAAAAATTCATCCCTTACCTCTGTTCGAAAAGTCACCTCTCAATGTTGAGGCTGTGCCTTCTGGTTCTGGATACCCTACCCAGAGGAACCATCCGCTCCACATCCATCCTATTTTATCCTTTCAACATTCAATACGAGATCGCCGGCATTCTTCTAAATTCCAGTGAGTACAGGCAGAAAGCTGCCAAATGCTCATATGTTAACCCCTTCTTTCCCAAAATCATCCTCGTGAACCTCCTCAGGACTCTCTCCAATGACAACACATCCTTTCTGAGATATGGGGCTCAAAACAGTTGACAATACTCCAAGTACAGCCTGACTAGTGTCTTATAAAGGCTCAGCATTATCTCCTCACTTTTCTATTCTATTCCCCTTGAAATAAATGCCAACATTGCATTTGCCTTCTTTACCACAGACTCAACCTGTGAATTAACCTTCTGGGAGTCTGGCACGAGGACTCCTAAGTCCCTCTGCGCCTCTGATGTTTGAACCTTCTCTCCATTTAGATAATAATCTGCACTATTGTTCCTTTTACCAAAGTACATGATCATATATTCCCCAACACTGTATTCCATCTTTCATGGCAAGTGGCACTGTGGGACATGCTTTCTCATTGCTACTTTCAGGAGCCTGAAGACACATACTCAACGTCCCGGCAAACACAGACTGACCTGGAATGGATACTTGTAGCTGCAGGGCAGACTCATGTCAGTCAGCACGATCTCCACACACTTGATCTTGGAGAGATCGATGAATCCCTTCATCACAGACTTCTTCTGCAGGAACCAAAGTACAAACGTCAAAAGTGACCATGGAAATGAGGCAGACCAGAGCCTCACTACAGGGCAACTGTTAACAGGTTGACACTGTTGTTAAGAAGGCCTATGCTGTGTTGACCTCCGTCAACCATGGGATTGAGTTCAAGAGCTCGGAGGTAATGTTACAGCTATATAAGGCCTTAATTAGACCCCACTTGGAGTACTGTGTTCAGTTCTGGTCACCTCACTACAGGAAGGGTGTGGATACTACAGAGAGAGTGCAATTTACAAGGATGCTGCCTGGATTAGAGAGTGTGCCTTATGAGAATAGGTTCAGTGAACTTGGCCTTTTCTCCTTAGGGTAATGGAGAATGAGGGGTGACCTGACAGAGGTGTAGAAGATGTTGAGAGGCATTGATTGTGTGGATAGTCAGAGGCTTTTCCCAGGGCTAAAATGGCTAGCACAGGGGGCATAGTTTTAACGTGTTTGGAAGTAGGTACAAGGGGGATGTCAGAGGTAATTTTTTCACACAGAGGGTGGTGGGTGCATGGAATGCGCTGCCAGTGAAGGTGGTAGAGACGGATACAATAGGATCTTTTAAGACACTTTTAGATAGGTACATGGAGCTTACAAAGATCGAGGGCTCTGTGGTAGGGAAATACTCAGCAGTTTCTAGAGCAGGTTGTGGGTTGAAGGGCTGGTCATGTGCTGTAAATTTCTCCACATTTCAGTTCTAAATGGACGCCCTTCAATTCTGAAGTCATGCCCTCTTGTCCTGGACTCCGCTACCATGTGAAATAACTCTGCCATATCTAATCTGTTCAGGCCTTTTAACATTCAGAATGTTTCTATGAGATCCCCCTCATTCTCCTGAACTCTGAGGAATACAGCCCAAGAGTTGCCAAACATTCCTCGTACAGTAATCCTTTCATCCCTGGATTCATTCTTGCGAATCTGCTCTGAATTCTCTCCAATGTCAGTATATCCTTTCTAAAATAAGGAGTCCAAAACTGCAGACAATACTCCAAGTGTGGTCTCACAAGTGCCTTATGGAGCCTCAACATCACATCCCTGCTCTTATATTCTGTACCTCTAGAAATAAATGCCAACACTGCATTCGCCTTCTTCAGCACCAACTCAACCTAGAGGTTAACCTTTAGGGTATCCTGCACAAGGACTCCCAAGTCCCTTGGCATCTCTGCATTTTGAATTCTCTTCCCATCTAAATAATAGTCTGCCCATTCATTTCTTCCACCAAAGTGCATGACCATACACTTTCCAACATTGTATTTCATTTGCCACTTCTTTGTCCATTCCCCTAAACTATCTAAGTCTCTCTACAGGCTCTCTGTTTCCTCAACATTACCCGCTCCTCCACCTATCTTTGTATCATCGGCAAATTTAGACACAGATCCATTAATCCCATAGTCCAAATCATTAACATATATTGTAAAAAGCAGCGGTCCCATCACCGACCCCTGTGGAACTCCACTGGTAACCGGCAGCCAGCCAGAATAGGATCCCTTTATTCCCACTCTCTGTTTTCTGCCGATCAGCCAATGCTCCATCCATGCTAGTAATTTCCCTGTAGTATCATGGGCTCTTCTCTTGCTGAGCAGCCTCATGTGCAGCACCTTGTCAAAGGCCTTCTGAAAATCCAAGTGCAACACATCTACTGCATCTCCTTTGTCTACCCTGTTTGTAATTTCCTCAAAAAATTGCAGTAGGTTAGTCAGACAGGATTTTCCTTTCAGGAAACCATGTTGGCTTTGGCCTATCTTGTCATGTGCCTCCAGGTACTCCGTAATCTCATCCCTCACAATCGATTCCAACAACTTCCCAACTACTGATGTCAGGCTAACAGGTCCATAGTTTCCTTTCTCCTGCCTCCCACACTTCTTAAATAGAGGAGCAACATTTGCAATTTTCCTGTCATCCGCTACATTGCCAGACTCTATCGATTCTTGAAAGATAATCGTTAATGCCTCTGCAATCTCTCCAGCTACTTCCTTCAGAACCCAAGGGTGCATTCCATCAGGTCCAGGAGATTTATCCACTCTCAGACCATTAAGCTTCCTGAGCACCTTCTTAGTCGTAATTTTTACTGCACATACTTCACTTCCCTGACACTCCTGAATGTCCAGTATACTGCAGACGTCTTCCACTGTGAAGACTGATGCAAAATACTCATTCAGTTCCTCTGCCATCTCTGCGTCTCTCATTACAATATCTCCAGCGTCATTTTCTATTGGTCCTCTATCTACCCTCAACTCCCTTTTACCCTTTATATATTTAAAAAAGCTTTTAGTGTCTTCTTGATATTAGTCATCAGCTTCCTTGCATAATTCATCTTTTCCTTCCTAATGAACTTCTTAGTTTCCTCCTGCAAGTTTTAAAAACTTCCCAATTTTCTATCTTCCCCCTAGCTTTGGCTTCCTTGTATGCCCTCTCCTTTGCTTTTACTTTGGCTGCTAATGCAATGCTTTTTCTGTAGCAGCAGTGTCTGGGTTATGGCTAGAGATAATGGGGGCTTTGGAATGTGTGCTGTCCAATGAAGGAAATGTTTTTTCTTGTTGTGTGCCGGAGACCGAGGTGATCTGGGCCTTTTGTTCAGTGAGAGATGAAGATAGAAGATGCCAGAAAGGGGAGGTTGGTAGACAACAGGACAGAGTAGACTTGGAGTGTGGCTAGCAGTCGATGAAGCCCGGGGAAATCGATGGAGGACCAGCAGAAGGGAAACCGTGAGCCCCAACATGGACATCAGACTTGCATTAAAATGGGCTCTTTTTTGTTTTACTTTCCTAACCCTTTAGTTAAATTAAGAATTATAAAGCTAATAGTTTAATTGCACATGGTGTATTGCCTGTTATTTCATGGTGGAGGTCATGGGGCATCCACACAAACAGGAGGTTTTGCACCTCAGATTTCACACGTTTGGCAGGGCCAGAGACTGCCTTCCCTCGACTAATGCCACCAGCCGAATCTGAGGGTTACAAAGATCATGACTGATCTGGCTGTGGTCTCATCTCCACCTCCTTTCCTTTTCCCCATAACCCTTAATTCCCTGACTATGCAAAAATCGATCCAAACTTGTACGCACGTGCTTTTAGTTTACCAGGGCTTGAAAGAGCAGACAGAAAGGGTGTGGAAAGTTAAATTTACAGCTTTTAGTTTACCAGGGCTTGAAAGAGCAGACAGAAAGGACGTGGAAAGTTAAATTTACAGCTTTCAGTTTACCAGGGCTTGAAAGAGCAGACAGAAAGGAAGTGGAAAGTTAAAGAAGTCCCAGTTGGTGACAGGAGCACTTGGAGCTGTGACAGCTGGACTGGGAGAGTGGCTCCAGCAAACCCTGGAGGCAACATCTGAGATCTCGGTCCAGAAGAACGCACCGCGAGGAACAGCAAGGATACTGTGCAGAGCCCTCAAACTCCCAGGCCTCTGGTAGAGGAGCTGAGAATGAGAGAAAAGTACACATATGCACCACCATCAGGGGTGAGAAAAACAAATAAATTAAATAAGTAATGCAAAAAGAGAGTGAGGGAGTGTTCATGGGTTCATTGTCGGATGGGGAACCCGGTGGTGTGGGGCAGGAGATGCTGTTTCTGAAACCTTGCACATTAGTTTGAACTGATCCCTTCTGCCTGCATGTGATCCAAATCCCCCCATTCTCTGACTGTTCATTGGTCTGTCAAACACCTCTATCGTATCTGCCTGCGTCACCTCTCCAGGTACCCGGCACACTCTGTCGCCATGCACTGCCTCTCCCCAGGGGGAATGCGGGGGCAGAATTTTAAGGCAATTGGAGGGAAATAGGGTATTTTTACAGAGATGTGGAGGGTGTGTGGGACACTCTGCTGGGGTGGCGGTAGAGGCAGATACATTTGAGAAACTTGAAGTAAGCACATGGATGTTAGAAAAATGGAGGGTACAGGAGACCAGATTCAGCAGGGCTGGCCCATGTACTCTGGCACCTCAGGAAAGATCAGAACTCTGCCGGGCTGCTGCTCTAACCAGTTCCACAGCCAATCCCAAAATTCAGTCCTGAGGCAGCAGCCATCCACCCCTCAGCCTCGAGACGCTGCCTGGCCACTGAGTTCCTCCAGCAGTCAGTTTCCTCTGCTTGCACTCAAACTCAAAGTAAGTTCATTATCAAAGTATAGACACGTCACTTTGTACAACATCAGATTCACTTACAGGAGTATAAAAACATAATCAAATTCATGAAAAATACATAAACAAAGGCTGACAAACAACTCTGCAAAGATGACAAACTATGCAAATTCAAAAAAAACCGAGGACATGAGTTGCTGAAAGTGAGTCTGAAGGCAGTTCAGTATTGAGGTGAGTGAAGTTATCCATGCTGGTTCAGAAGTCTAATGGTTGAGGGTTATTACCTGTTTCTGAATCTGGTTGGAGGGGGTTCTGAGGCTCCTGTCTGATGGTGGGAGTGAGAAGAGAGCCAGGCCTGGTCGGAGGGGGGTTCTGAGGCTCCTGTCTGATGGTGGGAGTGAGAAGAGAGCCAGGCCTGGTCGGAGGGGGGTTCTGAGGCTCCTGTCTGATGGTGGGAGTGAGAAGAGAGCCAGGCCTGGTCGGAGGGGGGTTCTGAGGCTCCTGTCTCATGGTGGTAGTGAGAAGAGAGCCAGGCCTGGTTGGAGGGGGGTTCTGAGGCTCCTGTCTGATGGTGGGAGTGAGAAGAGAGCCAGGCCTGGTCGGAGGGGGGTTCTGAGGCTCCTGTCTGATGGTGGGAGTGAGAAGAGAGCCAGGCCTGGTCGGAGGGGGGTTCTGAGGCTCCTGTCTGATGGTGGTAGTGAGAAGAGAGCCAGGCCTGGTCGGAGGGGGGTTCTGAGGCTCCTGTCTGATGGTGGGAGTGAGAAGAGAGCCAGGCCTGGTCGGAGGGGGGTTCTGAGGCTCCTGTCTGATGGTGGTAGTGAGAAGAGAGCCAGGCCTGGTCGGAGGGGGGTTCTGAGGCTCCTGTCTGATGGTGGGAGTGAGAAGAGAGCCAGGCCTGGTCGGAGGGGGTTCTGAGGCTCCTGTCTGATGGTGGTAGTGAGAAGAGAGCCAGGCCTGGTCGGAGGGGGGTTCTGAGGCTCCTGTCTGATGGTGGTAGTGAGAAGAGAGCCAGGCCTGGTCGGAGGGGGTTCTGAGGCTCCTGTCTGATGGTGGTAGTGAGAAGAGAGCCAGGCCTGGTCGGAGGGGGGTTCTGAGGCTCCTGTCTGATGGTGGTAGTGAGAAGAGAGCCAGGCCTGGTCGGAGGGGGTTCTGAGGCTCCTGTCTGATGGTGGGAGTGAGAAGAGAGCCAGGCCTGGTCGGAGGGGGGTTCTGAGGCTCCTGTCTGATGGTGGGAGTGAGAAGAGAGCCAGGCCTGGTTGGAGGGGGGTTCTGAGGCTCCTGTCTGATGGTGGGAGTGAGAAGAGAGCCAGGCCTGGTCGGAGGGGGGTTCTGAGGCTCCTGTCTGATGGTGGGAGTGAGAAGAGAGCCAGGCCTGGTCGGAGGGGGGTTCTGAGGCTCCTGTCTGATGGTGGGAGTGAGAAGAGAGCCAGGCCTGGTCGGAGGGGATTCTGAGGCTCCTGTCTGATGGTGGTAGTGAGAAGAGAGCCAGGCCTGGTCAGAGGGGGGTTCTGAGGCTCCTGTCTGATGGTGGTAGTGAGAAGAGAGCCAGGCCTGGTCGGAGGGGGGTTCTGAGGCTCCTGTCTGATGGTGGGAGTGAGAAGAGAGCCAGGCCTGGTCGGAGGGGGTTCTGAGGCTCCTGTCTGATGGTGGTAGTGAGAAGAGAGCCAGGCCTGGTTGGAGGGGGTTCTGAGGCTCCTGTCTGATGGTGGGAGTGAGAAGAGAGCCAGGCCTGGTCGGAGGGGGGTTCTGAGGCTCCTGTCTGATGGTGGGAGTGAGAAGAGAGCCAGGCCTGGTTGGAGGGGGGTTCTGAGGCTCCTGTCTGATGGTGGTAGTGAGAAGAGAGCCAGGCCTGGTCGGAGGGGGGTTCTGAGGCTCCTGTCTGATCGTGGTAGTGAGAAGAGAGCCAGGCCTGGTTGGAGGGGGGTTCTGAGGCTCCTGTCTGATGGTGGTAGTGAGAAGAGAGCCAGGCCTGGTCGGAGGGGGGTTCTGAGGCTCCTGTCTGATGGTGGGAGTGAGAAGAGAGCCAGGCCTGGTCGGAGGGGGGTTCTGAGGCTCCTGTCTGATGGTGGTAGTGAGAAGAGAGCCAGCCTGGTTGGAGGGGGGTTCTGAGGCTCCTGTCTGATGGTGGGAGTGAGAAGAGAGCCAGGCCTGGTTGGAGGGGGGTTCTGAGGCTCCTGTCTGATGGTGGTAGTGAGAAGAGAGCCAGGCCTGGTCGGAGGGGGGTTCTGAGGCTCCTGTCTGATGGTGGTAGTGAGAAGAGAGCCAGGCCTGGTTGGAGGGGGGTTCTGAGGCTCCTGTCTGATGGTGGTAGTGAGAAGAGAGCCAGGCCTGGTCGGAGGGGGTTCTGAGGCTCCTGTCTGATGGTGGTAGTGAGAAGAGAGCCAGGCCTGGTTGGAGGGGGGTTCTGAGGCTCCTGTCTGATGGTGGTAGTGAGAAGAGAGCCAGGCCTGGTCGGAGGGGGGTTCTGAGGCTCCTGTCTGATGGTGGGAGTGAGAAGAGAGCCAGGCCTGGTTGGAGGGGGGTTCTGAGGCTCCTGTCTGATGGTGGTAGTGAGAAGAGAGCCAGGCCTGGTCGGAGGGGGGTTCTGAGGCTCCTGTCTGATGGTGGTAGTGAGAAGAGAGCCAGGCCTGGTCGGAGGGGGTTCTGAGGCTCCTGTCTGATGGTGGGAGTGAGAAGAGAGCCAGGCCTGGTTGGAGGGGGGTTCTGAGGCTCCTGTCTGATGGTGGTAGTGAGAAGAGAGCCAGGCCTGGTCGGAGGGGGGTTCTGAGGCTCCTGTCTGATGGTGGTAGTGAGAAGAGAGCCAGGCCTGGTTGGAGGGGGGTTCTGAGGCTCCTGTCTGATGGTGGTAGTGAGAAGAGAGCCAGGCCTGGTCGGAGGGGGGTTCTGAGGCTCCTGTCTGATGGTGGTAGTGAAAAGAGAGCCAGGCCTGGTCGGAGGGGGTTCTGAGGCTCCTGTCTGATGGTGGTAGTGAGAAGAGAGCCAGGCCTGGTTGGAGGGGGGTTCTGAGGCTCCTGTCTGATGGTGGGAGTGAGAAGAGAGCCAGGCCTGGTCGGAGGGGGTTCTGAGGCTCCTGTCTGATGGTGGTAGTGAGAAGAGAGCCAGGCCTGGTTGGAGGGGGGTTCTGAGGCTCCTGTCTGATGGTGGTAGTGAGAAGAGAGCCAGGCCTGGTTGGAGGGGGTTCTGAGGCTCCTGTCTGATGGTGGGAGTGAGAAGAGAGCCAGGCCTGGTTGGAGGGGGTTCTGAGGCTCCTGTCTGATGGTGGTAGTGAGAAGAGAGCCAGGCCTGGTTGGAGGGGTCCTTGATGATGGACTTCTAATGATATTGTGGCCAGTCCTCACATCCCTCAACTCCTTGACCTTCTCAGTAACCTTGTGATCTTGACTTTGAATGAATGTACTCTGATGCTGCACGTCTTCCTTGGGGCACAGACCTACCCCCACCACACCATACCATTCCTGCCCACCCACATCCCTACTTGCTCATCTCGATCCTGCTTTCCTCTGTTTACTGACAGAGGTTTCAGACAGAGCTTCAGCTGATCTCACAGGCTCTGTGACTGCCTTTTCTTCCTGCTGAACTGATGCTGGGCCAGGTTTCTCGGAGACAGAACCGGAAGAAGGTTTGAAGAGATATCTTCAGCTAAAGAAGGATGCCATCTCTGCCAGTCACCAACCCGCCTTCTGAACAAGTCTTAAACCAAAATTGAATTGATCAAATCTGTGTTGGTGCCAATGCCCTTTTGCAGAGCCATCAAACTCATAACTGCTTCACACAACACCACCCACCACAGCTTTTCTTCAACAACCACAGCCCAGCTGAACTCTGGGCCTCACCACAGAGAGAGAGAGAGAGAGAGATCTTCCTTATGTGTATGCATGCACTCATACACAAAACACTCTCACACTCACACACACTACCTCTCTCATCCACGTACACACACTTCCCCTCTCCCCCTCACACACACTCTCATAAAGTCACAGAATAGAGTCATGGAACACTACAGCCCAGGGACAGGCCCTTCGGCCCACCGAGTCTGTGCTGAGCCATTAATCTGCCCTGTCCCCTTGACCTGCACCAGGACCATAGGCCTCCATACCCCTCCCATAATGTACCTGTCCAAATCTCTCGTAAATGTTGAAATTGAACCTGCATTCACCACTGGCAGTTCATCCAAATAAAAAAAATAAAAAAGAATTCCCTCACTCTCATCAACCTCCAAGTGAAGAAGATCCCCCTCATGTTGCACTTAAACATTTCCCCTTTCACCCTTAACCCATGACCTCTAGTTCTAAGTCTCACCCAACCTCAGTGGAAAAAGCCTGCTTCCATTTATCCTGTTTATACCCCTGATAGTTTTGTACATCTGTATCAAATCTCCCCTCAATCTCCCATATCCTGGGGAATAAAGTCTTAACTGATTGCACCTTTCCCTATAACACAGGTCCTCAAGACCTGACAACATACTTGTAAATTTTCTCTGCACTCTTTCAATCTTGTTGACATCTTTCCTGCAGGTAGGTGACCAAAACTAACAAAATACTCCAAATTAGACCTTGCAACATCTTACACAACTTCAGCATAACACCCAACCTCCTGCACTCAGTACTTTGATTTATGAAGGCCAATATACCAAAAGCTTTCTTTACAACCTCATCTACTTTTGACACCACTTTCAAGGAATTATGGCCTGTATTTGCAGGTCCCTCTGTTAATCGTGAAAGCCCTCCCCTGGCTGGTCCTCCCAAAGTGCAACACCTCACATTTGTCTGCATTCAATTCCTTCAGCCATTTTCAAACTATTTTTTTTGCTGGTCCAGATCCTGCTGCAAGCTCTGAGTCTTCCTCACTGTCCACTACACTCTCAGTCTTGGTGTCATCTGCAAACCTGCTGATCCAATTCACCACACTAACCTCCTGATCGTTCATATAGATGACAAACAACAATGGATGCAGCACAAATCCCACGGTCACGTCTCCAGTCAGAGAGGTAACCATCTTCTACCACTCTCTGCCTTCTGCCACAAAGCCAATGTCCAATCCAAAGGCATTGCTAATGTCCTTAGAGACAGCATCCACTGCCTGGCCTTCTTCAAAAAACTCTAGGATTGGTTCGACATGACTTACCCTGCACGAAGCCATGCTGACTCTCCCTAATCAGTCCATGCCTATCCAAATACTCGTATAGCCAGTCCCTTAGAACAGCCTCCAGTCACATTCCCATTACTGATGTCGCACTTGCTGGCCTATAATTTCCTGGCTTATTCTTAAGAGATTTTTCTTAAACAACAGAACATGAGCTATGCTCCAATCGTCCAGCACCTCACCTGAGGCTAAAGAAGTTTTAATTATCTCTGCTAGGGCCCAGCAACTTCTGCGGCTGCCTCCCACAGGGTGCGAAGGAACACCTTGTTACCCACCCTAATTTGCCTCAAGATAACAAACATCTCTTCCTCTGTAGCCTGTACAGGGTACGTGAGCTCTCAACTGCATTTCCTCACTTCGATAGACTCTGCCCATCTCCCAAGTAATACAGATGCAAAAGATCTCCTCTATCTTTTTCAGCTGCTCGCACAGATTACCACTCTGATCTTCCAATGTTGACTCTTGCTATCCGTATCTGAAAAACCCCTTAGGATTCTCCTTCACTTTGCCTGCTAGTGTCTTACAGTTCGTACACCCCACAAGTACCTCTTTTGTTCCTACCTGCCTATACCTGCTATGCACCTTGTTTTTTTAACCAGGGCCTCAATTTCTCTTGAAAGCCAAGATTTCCTACACCTCAAACACAAGGAAATCGGCAGATGCTGGAAATTCAAACAACACACACAAAATGCTGGTGGAACACAGCAGGCCAGGCAGCATCTATAGGGAGAAGCGCTGTCGACGTTTCGAGCCGAGACCCTTCGTCAGAATTTCCTAAACCTGTTATCCTTTCCTTTGACAGGAACATACAAACTGTACTCTCAAAATTTCTCTTTTGAAGGCCTCCCGCTTACCAAGTAGAGCATCGCCAGAAAACAGCCCGTCCCAGTCCACACTTGCCAGATCCTTTCTGATACCGTCAAAATTCGCCTTTCTGCTTAGAATCTCAACCTGAACACCAGACCAATTCTTTTCCATGATTACCTTGAAATTAATGGTATTATGATCACTGGATGCAGAGTGTTCCCCTACACAAACTTCTGTCACCTGCCATGCCTCATTCCCTAATAGCTGACCCAGAATCATCAAGTCAAGTCAAGTCACTTTTTATTGTCATTTTGACCATAACTGCTGGTACAGTACATAGTGAAAATGAGACAACATTTTTCAGGACCATGGTGCTCCATGAAACAGTACAAAACTACACTGAAACTAGGAGAAAACAACACAGAAAAGAAACTACACTAGACTACAGATCTACCCAGGACTGCATAAAGTGCACAAAACAGTGCAGGCATTACAATAAATAATAAACAAGACGATAGGCAAATTGGTGTCAGTCCACGCTCTGGGTACTGAGGAGTCTGACGGCTTGGGGAAGAAACTTACATAGTCTGGTCGTGAGAGCCCGAATGCTTCAGTGCCTTTTCCCAAATGGCAGGAGAGAGATGAGTTTGTATGAGGGGTGCATGGGGTCCTTCATAATGCTGTTTCCTTTGCGGATGCAGCGTGTAGTGTAAATGTCTGTAATGGCGGGAAGAGAGATCCCAATGATCTTCTCAGCTGACCTCACTATCTACTGCAGGGTCTTGCGATCCGAGATGGTGCAATTTCCGAACGAGGCAGTGATGCAGCTGCTCAGGATGCTCTCAATACAACCCCTGTAGAATGTGATGAGGATGGGGGGTGGGAGATGGACTTTCCTCAGCCTTCACAGAAAGTAGAGACACTGCTGGGCTTTCTTGGCTATGGAGCTGGTGCTGAGGGACCGGGTGAGATTCTCCGCCAGGTGAACACCAAGAAATTTGGTGCTCTTAACGATCTGTACCGAGGAGGTGTCGATGTTCAGCAGGGAGTGGTCGCTCTGTGCCCTCCTGAAGTCAACAACCATCTCTTTTGTTTTGTTCACATTAAGAGACAGATTGTTGGCTCTGCACCAGTTCGTTAGCCGTTGCACCTCCTCTCTGTAAGCTGACTCGTCGTTCTTGCTGATGAGACCTACGACGGTCGTTTCATCGGCGAACTTGATGATGTGGTTCGAGCTGTGTGTTGTAGCATAGTCGTGAGTCAGCAGAGTGAACAGCAGTGAACTGAGCACACAACCCTGGGGAGCCCCCGTACTCAGTGTGATGGTGTTGGAGATGCTGCTCCCGATCTGGACTAACTGAGGTCTCCCAATCAGGAAGTCTAGGATCCAGTTGCAGAGGGAGGTGTTCAGGCCCAGTAGGCTCAGCTTTCCAATCAGTTTCTGAGTGATGATTGTGTTGAATGCTGAACTGGTCTATGAACAGCTTTCGAACGTACGTGTCTTTTTTGTCCAGGTGGAGGGTGATGGCAATGGTGTCGTCTGTTGAACGGTTGGGACGGTACGCAAACTGCAGGGGGTCCAGTGAGGGGGCCAGCAGGGTCTTGATATGCCTCATGACGAGCCTCTCGAAACACTTCATGATGATGGATGTGAGTGCAACGGGACGGTAGTCATTGAGACAGGACACTGAAGACTTCTTCAGCACGGGGACGATGGTGGCAGCCTTGAAGCACATTGGAATGGTGGCACTGCTCAGGGAGATGCTGAAGATGTCGGTGAGAACATTTGCTAGCTGGTCTGCACATCTTCTGAGCACTCTACCAGGGATGTTGTCTGGTCCAGCAGCCTTCCGTGGGTTGACCCTGCACAGGGTTCTTCTCACGTTAGCCACGGAGAGACACAGCACCCAGTCATTCGCAGGAGGGGTGGACTTCCTCACCAGAGAAAAATCCTACTCTCTCTGCTGGGATTCCTACGTACTGATTAAGCTGTTTTACAGTAAGGGAGTCCCAGTCAATATGTGGAAAGTTAAAATCACCTATCACAACCTTATGTTTCCTGCAACAGTCTGAGATCTGTCTACAAATTTGTTCCTCTAAATCCCTCCGACTGTTGGGAGGTCTATAATATAGCCCCACTAACGTGGTCATACCTTCCTTATTCCTCCATTTCACCTGCCAAGACGAGATCTCCAGTCTGTCCTGACTGAGCACAGCCGTGTCATTTTCCCCAACTAGTAATGCCACCCCTCCCGCTCTGTCATGTCTAGAATGCCAGAACACTGAGCTGCCAGTCCTGCCCGTCCTGTAACCAAGTCTCACCAATGGCCGCAATATCATGATTCCATGTATTGATCCATGACCTGAGCTCCTCTGCCTTTCCAACAATACTTCCTGCATTGAAATATCGGCAGCTGAGGACACCATGCTCAAACGTTTGATTCCTGACCTTGCATCTAGGGTTAATAACATGTCTCCATAACCTCTCCACTATCTGTTCTGGTACTCTGTTTCCCATCCCCCTGCAACTCTAGTTCAAACCGCACATTGCAGCATCTCACTAGTATATTGGTCCCCCTCCAGTTCAGATGCAAACTGTCCCCTACGTACAGGTCCCACCTTTCCTGGAAGAGAGCCCAAGGATCCAGAAATTTTATGCCCTCGTTCCGACGCCAACTCCTTAGCCACGTATTAAACTGTATAACCTTCCTAGTTCTGGCCTCACTAGCACGTGGCATTGATAGCAAACCTGAGGTCACAAGCCTGGAGGCCCTGCCCTTTGTGCATGGCATCAAATCAGTGGAAAGACATGACATAGGATTGAAAGATGTTGAATCCTTGTGGCTTGAGTTAAGAAAAGGCAATGGTAAAAGGACATTGATAGCAGTTAAATATAGGTCTCCCAATAGTGACTGGGAGGTGGATCACAGACGACTACAGGAAATAGAAAAGGTGTGTCAAAAGGGCAATGTTATGATAGTCATGGGAGATTTCAACATGCAGGTCGATTGGGGAAATCAGGTTGGTAACGGATCTCAAGAGAGTGGGTTTGTTGATGGCTTGAGAGATGGGTTTTTACAGCAGTTTGTCATTGAGCCTGCTATATGATCAGCTACACTGGATTGGGTGTTATATAATGAACTGGGGGTGATTAGGCAGCTTAAGGTAAAAAGAACCCCTAGGAACCAATGATCACAGTATGATTAAGTTCAACTTGAAATTTGATAGGGAGAAAGTAAAGCCTGATGTTGCAGTAATTCAGTGGAGTAAGGGAAATTACAGTGATATGAGCCAAAGTAAATTGGAGGAGCTGCTCGCAGGGAGCCAGCATTGGCTGATTGGTAGGAGCCAGTGAGTGGGAATAAAAGGATTCTTTTCCAGTTGGCTGCCAGTGACTAGTGGTGTTCCACAGGGGTCGGTGTTGAGATCACGCCTTTTTATGCTGTATATAAATTATTTAGATGATGGAATAGATGGTTTTGTTGCCAAGTCTGAAGATGATACGAAGATTGGTGGAGGGGCAGGTAGTGTTGAGGAAACAGGTAGGATGCTGAAGGACTGAGACAGATTAGGAGAATGGGCAAGAAAGTGGTAAATGAAATACAATGTTGGAAAATACACAGTCATGCACTTCGGTAGTTGAAATAAAAGTGCAGACTATTTTCTAAAGGGGGAGAAAATCCAAAAATCTGAGATGCAACGGGACTTGGGAGTCCTTGTGCAGAACACCCTGAAGGTTAACTTGCAGGTTGAGTCAGAGGTGAGGAATGCAAGTTCATTGTTAGCATTCATTTCAAGAGGGCTTGAAGACAAGAGCAAGGATGTGATGCTGAGAATTTATAAGTCACTGGTGAGGCCTCACCTTGAGTATTGTGAACAGTTTTGGGCTTCTCATCTCATAAGCGATGTGCTGGCATTGGAGAGGGTCCAGGAGATTCCAGGAATGAAAGAGTTATCATACAAGGAACGTTTGATGGCTCCGGGGCTGTACTCACTGGAATTCAGAAGGATGAGGGGGACCTCATTGAAACCTTTCGATTGTTGAAAGGCCGAGACAGAGTAGATGTGGAAAGGATGTTTCCCATGGCGGGAGAGTCTAGGACAAGAGGGCACAGCCTCAGAATAGAGGGGGGCCCTTTCAAAACAGAGATGCTGAGAAATTTCTTAAGTCAGAGGGTGGTGAATTTGTGGAATTTGTTACCACATACAGTTGTGGAGGCCAGGTCATTGGGTGTATTTAAAGCAGAGATTGATCAGTTCTTGACTGGACATGTCATCAAAGGTTATGGGGAGATGGCGGGAACTTGGGTTGAGGAGGGAAAAAAAAAGCCATGATTGAATGGCGGAGCAGACTCAGTGGGCCAAATGGCCTAACCCTGCTCCTATGTCTTATCGTCTTATGTTCTTTAACTTAGCACCTAACTCACTGAACTCCCTATGCAAAACCTCGTCACCCATTTTCCCTAGTTCATTGGTACTGATGTGGACCACAATCTCCGGTTGCTCACCCTAACACTTAAGGACGCCATGGACTCAATCTGAAATGTCCTTGACACTAGCGCTTCCCTTCTGTTCCTGACTCCATGGCTGAGACTCGCTCGCTGTGACATCCCCTGGCAGCTCATTCACCCCAACTGCATCGAAAGACCTTAAGACACAGGAGCAGAATGAAGCCATTTGGCCCATCAAGTCTGCTCTGCCAATCAATCATGGCTGATCCTTATTTACCATCTCCTCCTCTACCCCAGACTTCTCCGTGCAACCTTTGATGCCACAAGAACCTATCAACCTCTGCCTTAAATACACAGGTACTCTGCTCTGCAGCAGCTGACTATTCGCTTTCCCTCACATGACAGTCACACAGTATCTGCCTCCTGCTCCTACGTGGTGCCTACCACCCACCTCGATGAGGGGAAGGTCACTGAGCTAATCTCCACTGTTTCACGTGCTCTGCAAGATGCAGCCTGATGCAGCCTATGTAGTTACCAGGAAGGAAAACTCTCAAAGTCCGTACATCTCACACAAGAAACATACCATTAAATCTGGATGCATTCCCAGCGTAAGAGTTAAGTACGAACAGAGAAAAAAACATTCTGAAATCTAACATGGAGCCTGCGTCTCAGGTAGCTGAGGCTTCAGAGACAAACCCAGACCCGTCCATCACAAAACGGCACCTCCAACAGTACAGAACACAATCAAGCTCTCTCTCCTCCCTCCCGCTCTCTCAAACACTCCAACTCTCTCTCACACACACACTCACAGTCTCCCCCCCTCACTAGCACACAAACACTCTAGCCCTCTCTCTCACACACTCCGACTCTCTCTCACACACACACACTCACAGTCTCCCCCTCTCACTAGCACTCAAGCACACTGGCCCTCTCTCTCACACACTCCAACTCTCTCTCACACACACACACTCAGTCTCCCCCTCTCACTAGCACACACTCTAGCCCTCTGTCACACACTCTAACGCTCTCTCACACACACACACTCACAGTCTCCCCCCCTCACTAGAACACAAACACTCTAGACCTCTCTCTCACACACTCCAACTCTCTCTCACACACACACTCAGTCTCCCCCCCTCACTAGCACACAAACACTCTAGCCCTCTCTCTCACACACTTTCACTAGCACACAAACACTCTAGCCCTCTCTCTCACACACTTTCACTAGCACACAAACACTCTAGCCCTCTGTCACACACTCCGACTCTCTCACACACACACACACACTCAGTCTCCCCCTCTCACTAGCACACAAACACTCTAGCCCTCTGTCACACACTCCGACTCTCTCACACACACACACACACACTCAGTCTCCCCCTCTCACTAGCACACAAACACTCTAGCCCTCTCTCACACACTCTGACTCTCTCTCTCTCACACACACTCACAGTCTCCCCCTCTCACTAGCACACATACACTCTAGCCCTCTCTCACACACTCCGACTCTCTCTCTCAGACACAGTCTCCCCCCTCACTAGCACACAAACACTCTAGCCCTCTCTCTCACACACTCCAACTCTCTCTCTCTCTCACACACACACTCAGTCTCCCCCCTCACTAGCACACAAACACTCTAGCCCTCTCTCACACACTCTCACTAGCACACAAACACTCTAGCCCTCTCTCACACACTCTGACTCTCTCTCTCTCACACACACACTCAGTCTCCCCCCTCACTAGCACACAAACACTCTAGCCCTCTCTCACACACTCTCACTAGCACACAAACACTCTAGCCCTCTCTCTCACACACTCTGACTCTCTCTCTCTCACACACACTCACAGTCTCCCCCTCTCACTAGCACACATACACTCTAGCCCTCTCTCTCACACACTCTCACTAGCACACAAGCACTCTAGCCTTCTCTCTCACACACTCCGACTCTCTCTCACACACACACACTCACAGTCTCCCCCTCACTAGCACACAAACACTCTAGCCCTCTCTCCCACACACTCTCACTAGCACACAAACACTCTAGCCTTCTCTCTCACACACTCCGACTCTCTCTCTCACACACACACTCATAGTCTCCCCCCTCACTAGCACACAAGCACTCTAGCCCTCTCTCATGCACACTCACTCCCCCATCACACAAACACTCTAGCCTTCTCTCTCACACACACACACACTCACAGTCTCCCCCCTCACTAGCACACAAACACTCTAGCCCTCTCTCTCACACACTCCGACTCTCTCTCTCACACACACACACACACACACTCAGTCTTCCCCCTCACTAGCACACAAACACTCTGGCCCTCTCTCTCACACGCACTCACTCACAGTCTCCCCCCTCACTAGCACACAAACACTCTAGCCCTCTCTCTCACACACACACTCACAGTCTCCCCCCTCACTAGCACACAAACACTCTAGCCCTCTCTCTCACACACTCACTCACAGTCTCCCCCCTCACTAGCACACATACACTCTAGCCCTCTCTCTCACACACTCTCCCTCTCTGACACGCACTCTCTCTCACACTCACACTCTCCCTCACACCCTCTCTCACACACACTCTCCCTCACACTCTCTCTCTCAGACACACACTCTCCCTCTCTGACACACACACACTCTCCCTCTCTCTCTCACACACTCTCTCTCAGACACACACTCTCCCTCTCTGACACACACACTCTCTCTCACACACACACTCTCTCTGACACACTCTCTCACACACACACACTCTCCCTTTCTGACACACACTCTCTCTCACACTCACACTCTCCCTCTCTCACACACACTCTCCCTCTCTAACACACACTCTCTCTCTCACAGTCACACTCTCTCTCACACACGCACTCTCCCTCTCTGACACACACTCTCTCTCTCACACACACACTCTCTCTCTGACACACACACTCTCCCTCTCTGACACACACACTCTCTCTCACACACACACTCTCTCTCTGACACACACTCAGACACACACTCTCCCTCTCTGACACACACACTCTCCCTCTCTGACACACACACTCTCCCTCTCTGACACACACTCTCTCTCTCACACACTCTCCCTCTCTGACACGCACACTCTCTCTCACACACACACTCTCCCTCTCTGACACACCCTCTCTCGGACACACACACTCTCCCTCTCTGACACATACACTCTCCCTCACACACACACTCTGTCTCTCTCTCTGACACACACACTCTCTCTCACACACACAGTCTCCCTCTCTGACACACACACTCTCTCTCACACACTCACTCTCTCTCTGACACACACACTCTCTCTCTGACACACACACTCTCCCTCTCTGACACACACTCTCTCTCTCACACACTCTCCCTCTCTGACACGCACACTCTCTCTCACACACACACTCTCCCTCTCTGACACACCCTCTCTCTGACACACACACTCTCCCTCACACACACACTCTCTCTCTCTCTCTGACACACACACTCTCTCTCACACACACACTCTCTCTCTCTCTGACACACACTCTCTCTCACACACACTCTCCCTCTCTGACACCCACACTGTCCCTCTCTGACACACACTCTCTCTCTCTCTCTCTGACCCACACTCTCTCTCTCACACACTCTCCCTCTCTCTCTGACACACACACTCTCTCTCACACACACAGTCTCCCTCTCTGACACACACACTCTCTCTCCCACACACACTCTCCCTCTCTCACACACACTCTCCCTCTCTGACACACACTCTCTCTCTCTTTCTCACACACTCTCCCTCTCTCACACACACACTCTCCGTCTCTGACACACACTCTCCCTCTCTGACACACACACTCTCTCTCACACACTCACACTCTCTCTCTCTGACACACACACTCTCTCTCACACACACACTCTCCCTCTCTGACACACACTCTCTCTCTCGCACACACACACACTCCCTCCCCCTCTCATGCAACCACTCTCTTCCTCACACAAACACAGAGACATGCACAGAGAATCTGCTGATCTCCTCAGACCTTTCTCCATGTTTGAGACATAAGAAATAGGAGCAGGATTCGGCCGTCTGGCCCATCGAACCTGCTCCACGATTCAATAAGATCACGGCTGATCTGGCCACGGACTCATCTCCTCCTACCTGCCTTTTCCCCATAACCCTTAATTCCCCTACTGTGCAGAAATCTACCCAACCTTGTCTTAAATATATTTACTGAGGTAGCCTCCACTGCTTCGTTGGGCAGAGAATTCCACAAATTTACTACTCCCTGGGAAAAGCAGTTCCTCCTCATCTTCATCCTAAATCCACTCCCCCAAATCTTGAGGTTATGTCCCCTAGTTCCAGTCTTATCTACCAGTGGAAACAACTTTCCTGCCTCTATTTATTTATCTATCCCTTTCATAATTTTATTTAAAATCTCCTCTCATCCTTCTGAACTCCAGAGAGAGTACAGTCCCAGGCGACTCAATCTCTCCTCGTAATCTAACCCCCTGATCTCTGGAATCAAGCTGGTGAACCTCCTCTGCACAGCCTCTAAAGCCAGTATACCCATCCTCAAGTAAGGAGACCAGAACTGCACACAGTACTCCAGGTGCAGCTTCATCAGTACCCTGTACAGTTGCAGCATAACCTCTCTGCTCTTAAATTCAATCCCTCTAACAATGAATGCCAACATGCCATTTGCCTTCTTGATAGCCTGCTGCACCTGCAAACCCACCTTTTACAAATGGTGCACAAGCACTCCCAAGTCCTTCTGCACAGCAGATTGCTGCAATTTTTTAACCATTTAAATAATAATCTGGTATTTAATTTTTCCTTCTGAAGTCGACGACCTCGCATTTACCAAAATTGCACTCTGTTTGCAAGACTCCTGCCCACCCACTTAACCGATCAATATCTCTCTGCAGACTCTCCGTATCTTCTGCATACTTTAGTATCATCAGCAAACTTAGATACACTACACTCAGTCCCCTCTTCCAGATCGTTAATGAATATTGTGAACAGTTTCAGGCCCAGCACCGACCCCTGTGGCACCCCACACACCACTGATTGCCAGCCAGAGTATCCCAACTCTCTGCTTTCTATTAGTTATGCTGATACATCACCCCCAAATCTACAAATTCTTATCTGATGGAGGCCAGCTGAAAAGATGGAGATGTCTGGAGGCTGAGGGGGAGGTGGGGGGGATTCTCCAGGTCTGGGCCCAGGCAGCAGGTAAATGGATTAGATCGGATTGCACACATTTGGTAGAAAATCAGAAAGCAGAGCATATTTGAAATAAGAGATTGAACGTTGTTGTTTTGGGGATCCCCTTGCCTTTGAAAGTAAGTAATTTGAGGTTTATTGTCATCTGAATGTACAAATTTACAACCAAATAAATCAACATTCCTCTGGACCACATATCACACAGCACATAAAACAAAATATTACCATCAATAAGTTAATAAAATATAATTCAAAATGCATGCAGTGTGCATCCCAGGTAAACAGTAAACAGCTCGCTGTCCGAGTGACGAGACCACGGTGGCTGTATATTCATTCGTCTCACAGCCTGGGGGGAAAAGTTGTTACCCAGACCTGATGGTGGAACATAGAACAGTACAGCACATTACAGGCCCTTCGGCCCACAATGTTGTGCCGACCCTCAATCCCTGCCTCCCATATAACCCCCCACCTTAAAATCCTCCATATACCTGTCTAGTAGTCCCTTAAACTTCACTGGTGTATCTGCCTCCACTACTGACTCAGGCGGTGGAAGTAAGTCATTAGCAAGGTAACAGCACTTTACCTTTATTGGAAGGGGTTCTGTTGGCAGGGTAGAACAGGACAGTGATGGGGATATACTGGAGTCTTGCAACCTCCCTGCTGACAGATATAGAGGGAGGGCAGTGGAGTTCACCCGTTCCATGCCAGGGCACGGGTTCCATTCTCTCCAAAGCAACACAATAGTGCAGGAAGAGCAGGTCTGCAGAGGGGAACTGCCGCCCTTCATCCAGACCAGCCTTCTTGTTTATTCCTCTCCATAGACGCTGCCTGGCCTGCTGAGTTCCTCCAGCATTTTGTGCCTGTTGCTCTGGATTTCCAGCATCTGCAGAATCTCCATGGTACCTCTGGAGGTTGGAATGAGAAAGGATCTCATTCTTACTAGGCTCAAAAGGAGAATGTCCAAAGTTCAAAGGTAACTTATTATCAAAGTCCATATATATCACAATATATATCACCCTGGTTCAGGAGCCTGATGGTTGACGGGGGAATAACTGTTCTCGAACCTGGTGGTGTGGGTCCTGAGGCTCCTGTACCTCCTTCCTGATGGTTGAGGGGGAATAACTGTTCCTGAACCTGGTGGTGTGGGTCCTGAGGCTCCTGTACCTCCTACCTGATGGTTGAGGAGTAGTAACTGTTCCTGAACCTGGTGGTGTGGGTCCTGAGGCTCCTGTACCACCTACCTGATGTTTGAAGGGTAGTAACTGTTCCTGAACCTGGTGGTGTGGGTCCTGAGGCTCCTGTACCTCCTACCTGATGTTTGAAGGGTAGTAACTGTTCCTGAACCTGGTGGTGTGGGTCCTGAGGCTCCTGTACCTCCTACCTGATGGTTGAGGGGTGATCACTGTCCCTGAACCTAGTGGTGTGGGTACTGAGGCTCCTGTACCTCCTTCCTGATGGTTGAGGGGTGATAACTGTCCCTGAACCTGGTGGTGTGGGTCCTGAGGCTCCTGTACCTCCTTCCTGATGGTTGAGGGGTGATAACTGTCCCTGAACCTGGTGGTGTGGGTCCTGAGGCTCCTGTACCTCCTTCCTGATGGTTGAGGGGTGATCACTGTCCCTGAACCTGGTGGTGTGGGTCCTGAGGCTCCTGTACCTCCTTCCTGATGGTTGAGGGGTGATAACTGTCCCTGAACCTGGTGGTGTGGGTCCTGAGGCTCCTGTACCTCCTTCCTGATGATTGAAGGGTAGTAACTGTTCCTGAACCTGGTGGTGTGGGTCCTGAGGCTCCTGTACCTCCTACCTGATGGTTGAGGGGTGATCACTGTCCCTGAACCTGGTGGTGTGGGTCCTGAGGCTCCTGTACCTCCTTCCTGATGGTTGAGGGGTGATCACTGTCCCTGAACCTGGTGGTGTGGGTCCTGAGGCTCCTGTACCTCCTTCCTGATGGTTGAGGGGTGATCACTGTCCCTGAACCTGGTGGTGTGGGTCCTGAGGCTCCTGTACCTCCTTCCTGATGGTTGAAGGGTAGTAACTGATCCTGAACCTGGTGGTGTGGGTCCTGAGGCTCCTGTACCTCCTTCCTGATGGTTGAAGGGTAATAACTGTTCCTGAACCTGGTGGTGTGGGTCCTGAGGCTCCTGTACCTCCTTCCTGATGGTTGAGGGGGAATAACTGTTCCTGAACCTGGTGGTGTGGGTCCTGAGGCTCCTGTACCTCCTACCTGATGGTTGAGGAGTAGTAACTGTTCCTGAACCTGGTGGTGTGGGTCCTGAGGCTCCTGTACCTCCTACCTGATGTTTGAAGGGTAGTATCTGTTCCTGAACCTGGTGGTGTGGGTCCTGAGGCTCCTGTACCTCCTCCCTGATGGTTGAAGGGTAGTAACTGATCCTGAACCTGGTGGTGTGGGTCCTGAGGCTCCTGTACCTCCTTCCTGATGGTTGAAGGGTAGTAACTGATCCTGAACCTGGTGGTGTGGGTCCTGAGGCTCCTGTACCTCCTTCCTGATGGTTGAGGGGGAATAACTGTTCCTGAACCTGGTGGTGTGGGTCCTGAGGCTCCTGTACCTCCTCCCTGATGGCTGAAGGGTAGTAACTGATCCTGAACCTGGTGGTGTGGTTCCTGAGGCTCCTGTACCACTTTACTGATGGCAGCAGCACAAAGTGGTGTGGGTCGATGATGATGAGTGCTGCTTTCCTGTGACTGTGCTCCGTCTCGGTGTATTCGGTGGTGGGGAGGGCTTCGCCTGCGAGCTAGTGGGCCGTATCCACTACTTTCTGTAGGATTTTCAGTTCAGGGGCATTAGTGTTTCCATAGCAGACTGTGAACCCTCCCCTTGGCTGGGGTCATGGAGATATAGTTGGGAAACAGGCCATTCAGCCCATCCAGTCTGTACCATTCATCACCCATCCAGTTTGTTTTACATGCTGTGTGTGATATATGTATTGTAGGTGATTGGTGGTCCAGAGGAACATTATTTCATTTGGCTGTATGTCTGTACAGTCAGATGACAATAAACTTGAACTTCAATTTGCACTAAGCCTACCCCAACCCATTTAGTCTCTGTATCACCTCCTCTTGAATATACCAGTCTGGGAGTGGCCCAACGTGGATCACAGACTCAAACTGAGTTGGCATCTCAGGACAAGAGATCTCTTCACCGGCTGTAGGGCGAGGGGGGGGGTGCCTAACTCCAGAGAGCCTGAATTTAATGTGAGGGAGAAATTTCAAAGGAGATGTGAGGTGTTTTTTACACAGAGTGTGGAGGGTGCTTGGAATCTGCTGCCTGTGGTGACAGCAGCGACAACAGAGGAGTCCCAGAGTCAGGGTTCTTATCACTAACACATACCATGAAATACGTTGTTTTGTGGCAACAGTGCAATGCAAGTTAGAAAATATTACCATAAGTTACAGTAAGAATTAAAACTTCACAACACATAATCAGTGACAATAAACCTGATTCTGATTTGTGACAGCAGTATAGTGCACAGACATAAGCATCTAAAAATTATAAAAATAAATGGTTTGGCATGGATTAAGTGGGCTGAAGGGCCTCCTTCTGTGCTCAACTGTTCTGTTCTGTGAGAAGGGGGAAGGAGATACAACCCACTGGGCTGAATGTCCTGTTCCATTCTGTGAGATGGGGAAAGGAGATACAGGATTATGGGGAAACAGCTTGTTCTTTGAGACTTGTTGGGACATTGGAGAGGATGACGAAAGCCTAAGGAAGATGTCCCTTGGCTTAGATCCGTGTACGTGAAGATTGAGAAGGTGGTACTGGAGGGGCTTAGGACATGTGGAAGGTTACTGGATTGGAGTCCTGCCAGACCATGAAACCAAAGTACCAAAGAACAGAATTAGGCCATTTGGCCCATCGATACTGCTCCCCCATTCCACCATGGCTGATTTATTTTCCCTCTCAACCCCATTCTCCTGCCTTCTCCCGGTAACATTTGACATCCTTACTAATCAAGTACCCTACCAACCTCTGTTTTAAGTATACCCCCAATGACTTGGCCTCCACAGCCGGCTGTGGCACAGATTCATTAGTCTGCAGCTAAAGAAATTCCTCCTCTTCTCTGTTCTAAAGGGATGTTCTTCTGTTCTGAGGCTGTGCCCTCTGGTCCTGGACTCACCCACCATTGGAAATATCCTCTATCCGTGCCTTTAACCATTTAATTGGTTTCAATGAGATCCCCCTCCACCCCACCCCCATTCTTCTAATCTCTAGCGACTACAGGAACAGAGGCAGAAAAGGCGGCTCAAACGTTAACCCTTTTATTCCCAGAACTCCAACGCCAGCACATCCTTTCTCAGATGAGGGGCCCAAAACTGTTCAGAGTACCAAAGTGGACGGAAGACTTACCCCAGTACGACACTCATAGTAGGCAAGCCGGGATCTAGTCAGGATGAAGTATCGCTCCTTGTAGTTGGAGGGAGAGGTTCTGCGTTTCTGCTGAGAGCGCTTGATCAGGAACTCTTCCAGGATGGAGGTGGGTTCCATTCTAGTGGGGAGCGACCCTCCCCATTGAGAGGGAGAGGGGGTGAAGGAGGTCAGGACGCCACGTCGAGGTCACAGTGGCAGTATGTGGGTGCGTGCTCGTTGCGATCTCAGAGGTTTCAGGAAAGAACGCTGCATAGACTTCGGTGTCTGATAAAGGCAATGCGAGAAACCACATCCTTTGGATCAGCCTTTGCAAAACACTGCAAGCGAAAGCACACGGCAGCTGAGACCTGGATGGTTCTCACTCCATCGTCTCTGAACAAGTAACTAACCCCATCTGCCCCTCTTTCCCCACGAATGAGGGGATATCACTGCTCCAGAGGGCACAGCCACGGTGATGTTGTATTGTCTGAGAACCAGTATTGAGGGAAGGGCAACTGAGGGAGCACAATGTCGTGGGAGGGCAGTACTGAGGGAGCACAATGTCATGGGAGGGCAACACAGAAGGAGCCCAGCAGTTTGGGAGGGTTATACTGAGGGAGTACAATGTCATGGGAGGGCAATACTGAGGGAGACAGTAGTTTGGGAGGGCAACACAGAGGGAGCCCAGCAGTTTGAGAGGGCAATACTGAGGGAGCACAACGTCGTGGGAGGGCAATACTGAGGGAGCACAACGTCGTGGGAGGGCAATACTAAGGGAGCCCAGCAGTTTGGGAGGGCAATACTGAGGGAGCACAACATCGTGGGAGGGCAACACAGAAGGAGCCCAGCAGTTTGGGAGGGCAATACTGAGGGAGCACAACTTAATGGGAGGGCAACACAGAAGGAGCCCAGCAGTTTGGGAGGGTAATACTGAGAGAGCACAACATCATGGGAGGGCAAAACTGAGGGAGACAGTAGTTTGGGAGGGCAACACAAAAGGAGCCCAGCAGTTTGGGAGGGTAATACTGAGAGAACACAATGTCATGGGAGGGCAATACTGAGGGAGACAGTAGTTTGGGAGGGCAAAAGTGAGGGAGAGCCATGCTGCGGGAGAAGCAGAGATGGCTTCCATCATTAAGGACCCCCATCACCCAGGACATGCCCTCGCCTCTTTGCTGCCATCAGGGCGGATGTACAGGAGTCTGAAAACACACATTCAGTGTTTCAGGAACAGCTTCTTCCCCTCCGCCATCAGATTTCTGAATAGACAACGAACCCATATAGACTACCTCACTATTTTGCTCTCTTTTTACACTACTTAGTTTATTTTTTATACATATTTCCTATTGTAAATCAGTTTTTATTAATATTATGTATTGTACTGCAAAACAACACACTTCACCACACTGATATTAAACCTGATTCTGATTCACATGAATGTGAGGAAAATGGAAGAATATGAACATTGTGTAGACGGAGTAGTTTAGTTAGCCGATCAATGACTAATTTAATTGGTTGAAGACCACACAGTGGGCTGTGCGGTACCACTCTACCTGTAGTGCTGGCGGGCCAGTGCCTTGGCCAAGTGCTGCCTCCTACTGGGGGGTGCTGTTTACTACCATGTAGAAAGCAGAGAATGCCCGGCCAAGGTGACAAACCTCCCCACCAACAGCTCTTCCATTTAGTCAGCGCTGGAATTGATGCACATGATGACAGGACCCGAAACCTTAAGAGAGATCACACTGAGCCTGCATTATTCACATCCACACAAAATAAGACCATCAAACCATGAGACATTTGGTCCATTGAGCCTGCTTCACCAATCAATCACGTCGATCCTTCTTTGCCATCCTCAGTCCCACTCCCGGCCTTCTCCCCATAGCCCTTTATGCCCTGTCCAATCAAGGATCTACCACGCTCTGCCTTACACCCAGCGACCTGGCTTCTGCAGCCTCCCGTGCAACGAATTCCACAATTCTGGCTAAAGAAATGCT
Source organism: Hypanus sabinus (assembly GCF_030144855.1). Taxonomy (NCBI): domain Eukaryota; kingdom Metazoa; phylum Chordata; class Chondrichthyes; order Myliobatiformes; family Dasyatidae; genus Hypanus; species Hypanus sabinus. The sequence goes on along the minus strand of NC_082720.1, from coordinate 91,118,864 downwards.
TTAGGAACTTCAAAATGCTAGAGGAACTTATAAGGTCAGGCAGCATCTGTGGAGAGGAATAAACAGTCGATGCTTCAGGCCAAATCCCTTCATCAGGACTGAAATGGAAGGGAGAGAAACCAGAATAAGTGGTGGAAGTGGGGGAGGAGGACATGCTGGCAGGCGGTGGGGAGACCGGGTGACAGGAAAGGGAGGTGGGTGAGGGATGGGGGCGAAGTCAGAAGCTGGCAGGTGATAGGTGGAAGAGGTAAAGGGCTAAAGGAGGAATGGAAGATAGGATGATGGAAGAAAGATGAGGAGGAGGGACACCAGAGGGAGATGATGAGCAGGTGAGGAGGTGGTGAGAGGGTATCCAGAATGGGGAATGGAATAAGAGCGAAGGGAAAGGCTAAGAGATTTCTGGATGTTAGAGGAATTGATGTTCACACCAAGATGAATATGAGTTGTTGCTCCTTGAACCTGATTTTGGCCTCATCACAGCAGTAGAGACAACCAACACAACACAGGACTCTCAACACAGGAGCCCCTCAGGGCTGTGTACTACATCCCCTCCTTTACTGCCTGTATACCCATGATTGTGTCACCACTCACAGCTCTAATGTGATAATTAAATTTGCTGATGACACTACATTGATTGGCCTAATCTCAAACAATAACGAGGTGGCCTACAGGGAAGAAGTCATCTCTCTGACACAGTGGTGTCAAGAAAACAACCCCTCCCTCAATGTTGCAACAACAAAGGAGCTGGTTGTGGATTACAGGAGGAACAGAGACAGGCTAACCCTCATTGATGTCAATGATTCTGGGGTTGAGGGGGTAAACAGCTTCAAGTTCCTCAGCATCCACATCACCGAGGACCTCACGTGGTCTGTGCACACCAGCTGTGTGGTGAAAAAGGCACAACAGCACCTCTTTCACCTCAGATGGTTGAGGAAGTTTAGTATGGGCCCCCAAATCCTAAGAACTTTTTACAAGGGCACAATTGAGAGCATCCTGACTGATGCATCACTGCTTGGTATGGGAACTGTACCTCCCTTAATCCACAGGACTCTACAGACAGTTGTGAATTTCCCATGATTCAGGACATTTACAAGGACAGGTGTGTAAAAAGGGCCCGTAGGATCATCGGGGACCTCAACCACAATCTATTCCAGCTGCTGCCATCTGGGAAACGGTACCACAGTGTAAAAGCCAGGACCAACCGGCTCCAGGACAGCTTCTTCCACCAGGCCATCAGATTGATGAACTCACACTGATTTGAGTGTACTCTATATTACATTGACTGTTGTATTTATTATAAATTACTATGGTTGCACATTGCACATTTGGATGGATACGTAATATACAGATTTTTACGCCTCATGTACAATTTTGAAGGATGCAAGAAATAAAGTCATTTCAATTCAACATGTTGGAATGGGTTGGGGAGTTGAGTTAAAATCCTGCTCACTGTGGCAGAGTGAAGGTGCCACATACTCTGAAAAGCAAGTTGGGTGAAGAGTCCATCTCCACAACAAAATACAAAGAGAAATCAGTTAATTAATCCACATCCCTAGATCCAACATCAAACGTTCCCTTGCTGCCCTGCACAGAGCACAACATCAGAGAAACAGCCCATTCGGTTCCATATCCAACTGGTATTCTGCCTAGCTCCATCAACATGAACCTGGTCCATATTCCAGACACATCCCATCCTTGAACGTATCCAGGATGGCATCGGTGAACCATGGCAATGTGCTGTGGGCTGCATGCAATACTTCTCAATATACTGTACCTCTTTTGAATTAGTCTCACTGCAATCTGCAACACGTAACTAAACAACGTATTTTTGAACCGGTTTAATGAAGTGTTAATTTCACAATCTTCTGAAGGACTTAACTCTCAGGTATGTAGGTTTGGCACGTTTGAGTGGACAAAGGCATATCACCGTGGCCAGAAAAAGAAGGAGGGATGCAGAGGAATAAAAATTCCCACTATTCAGCATCTTGTTAGCAAATGTGCAGTTGCTGAAGAACAAGATCGAGGATCTAAGGGCGAGATTGCTGTATCACAGCAAAACTGATTCACTCTGGCCACACCCCACAATTCTCAAGGAAATAGATGCACTGCTTTATTTTCCTCATAGCTACATTCAGGTGCAGGACCCAGGACAGATCCTCCAAAATGATAACTCCAAGGAATTTAAAGTTGCTGATCATGTCCACTTCTGACCCCTGATGAGGACTGGCTGATGGACCTCTGGTTTCCTCCTCCTGAAGTTAACAACCAGCTCCTCGATAGTTACATTGAGTAAGAGGTTTGCATTGGGGCATCACTCAGATTTTTAATCTCCCTTCTATATACTGATTCGTCACCACCTTTGATTTGACCAACAACAGTGGCGTCATCAGCAAATTTGAAAATGGCATTGGAGCTGTGCTTAGCCACACAGTCATCAGCATAAAGCGAGTTGAGGAGGGGGCTACGCACAAAGTTCTGTGGTGCACCCGTGCTGATGCAGATCATGGAAGAAATATTGTTGCCAATCCATACTGACTGGGGTCTACAAGTGAGGAAACCGAGGATCCAGTTACATAAGGAGGTATCGAGGACAAGGTCTTGAAGCTTATTGATTAGTTTAGATAGTGTTGAATGCCAAGCTGTAGCAGCGTCCATCGTCGCGGACCCCCACCACATTGGGCTTGCTCGCTTCTCACTGCTGCCATCAGGAAGAAGGTACAGGAGCCTCAGGTTCTACACCACCAGGTTCAGGAATAGTTATTACCCCTCAACCATTAGGCTCGTGAACCAGACAGGATAATTTCACTTGCCCATCTCTGAAATGCTCCCACAGACCATGTACCCATTATCAAGAATTCTTCATCTCATGTTCTTGATATTTATTCCTTGATTGTCCATTATTATTATTTCATTGTATTTCTTTTTTTTCCCTTTTGTCTTTGCAGTTTGTCTTTTGCACGTTGTTTTTTGTCCATCCTGTTCAGTACAGTCTTTCGTGGATTCTATTATGGCTCTTGGATTTACTGAGTATATGCCAAGAAAACAATTCTCAGGGTCACAGTTCATTCTACACTCTCACCACCCTCTGAGTAAAGAAAATCCTCCTCATGCTCCCCTTTAACATTTCACCTTTCCTCTTCAGCTCATGACCTCACCCAACCTCAGCAGAAAAGCCTGCTTGCATTTACCCTATCTATACCCCTCATGATTTTGGATATGCACCAGAATCACAACAGCAATACTGAATGCAGAGTCTTGGTTTGACCAATCTCTGGAGTGACTTTAAACCTCATTCTTGCAATCAGCACCCAGATCTGAGAAGACAGCTTTTGGCAAACTGGTCTTCATCAGTCAGGGCACTGAGTATAGCAGTTGAGAGGTTATGTTACAGTTGAGTAAGTCATTGGTGAGACAACAGTTTTGGTCACCCTGTTGTAGGAAAGAGGTTATTAGACCATCAGCCACAGAATTAAATGAGGAAGAATCTATTGCCTGGATGTTTGGGCCTGAGTTACAAGGAGGGGTCATGTAGACTAGGACTTTATTCCCTGGAAGGTAGGAGATTGAGGGGTGACCTGACAGAGGTATACGAGATCATGAGGGGCATAGCCAGGGTGAAAGCAAATAGTCTTTTCCCTAGGAAGGGATTGCAAACAACAAGAGGACTCAGATGAGAGGCAAGAGATTTAAAAGGGACATCGGGGCAGCTTCTTCACTCAGTGTGTGGTGTGCATTTCCAATAAGCTGCCAGGAAGAAAAGTTGGTAGTATATTTATTATCAAAGTACTGTAAATATATGTAACCATATTCAACCCTGAGATTCATTTTCTTGTGGGCATTTACAGAGCAAGCCTGGGCAGAGTAGCACACGGGATGTGTGGAGAGGCAATGAAGAGTATGATTGGCTTCAACCAGCCTGGCTATAGAGCCTTGGAATTCAGCTTTGAATGGGCTAAGGAGTTAAACTAATTCTTCAATAGGTTTGACAATTGCCCTCTTGTTTACACCCCCCTCAGCATAGCAGTCCAGGAGAGGCAACCAGTGCTCTCTCAGCACCAATGCCTCCCCTCCTCCTTCCAATTCAACATGTGGATGAACAACACAGGCTACCGCTGTCTACATCCCTTCCTTGCCTGCATCTACCATCCACACCTCCACATACCAACAGCTATTGTCCCACCTTCACCTCCCCCAGTCCCCACCTTCCACCAACGCCCCAGCCATCATGGGCTCACCTTCACTACTGAGCAGCTGAGAAGGGCTCTGGGAAACTCAGCCACAGCAAAGCATTGGGACCGGATGGTGTGAACCGCAGGGTCCTGAAGGGGAATGCTGAGCAGCTGTGTGGAGTTCTCCTGTGCATTTTCAATCTGGAAAGGGTCCTGTGTGGAAAATATCATGTGTGATCCCAGTCCCCAAGAAGGGCCAACCAAAAGTCTTGAATGACAACCATCCAGTGGACCAGACCTCACACATCATGAAGATCCAAGAGAGGCTGGTCCTGGCTCACCTCCAACCCTGGTCAGATCAGCCCTCAATCCCCTGCAGTTTGCCTACCAGGAGCACATTGGAGTCGACAATGCTGTCATCTACCTGCTGAACAGAGCCCATTCCCATTTCGATAAGCAGGGTGACACTGTGAGGATCGTGCTTTTGATTTCTCAAGTGCCTTCAATACCATACAGCCTTCATTGTTGGGGTAAAGCTCCATTCAGTGCAGACTGGCACTTCCACTCTGTCCTGGATAACGGACTACCTGACTGGCAGACCACTGTGTGTGCGGCTTCAGAGCTGTGTGTCAGACGTGGCTACAAGCAGCACTGGGGCCCCACGGGGGGACTGTATTAGCTCCCTTCCTGTTTGGCCTGTATACCTTGGACTTTAGGTACAACACTGAGTCACGTCACCTGCAGAAATTCTCTGACGACTCAGCAATAGTTGGTGTATGAAGGGAGGACGGGAGGGTGAATACAGGACCCTGGTGGAGGACTTTGTCAAATGGTGCAAGCTGAATCATCTGCAGCTCAACCACAGACAAAGGAGGTGGTGATGGACTTTAGGAAGACCAAGCCTGCACTGCTCCCTGTCACTATTGATGGTGAGGACCTGGGGTGCACCTGGATGACAGGCTTGAGTGGAGCACCAACACAGAGGCTGTGTACAAGGAGGGCCAGAGTCACCTCTACCTCCTGAGGAGACTGAGGTCCTTCGGAGAATGCAGGCCTCTCCTTCACGTGTTCAACCAGTCTCTTGTCGCCAGTATAATCTTCTGTGTGGTGGTGTGCTGGGGGAATGGCATCAACACAAATGCCAACAGGCTCAATAAACTGATTAGAAAGGCTGGCTCTATTATAGAAGTCAAACTGGGCACATTGGAGGCCGAGTTAGAACAAATTCCCCTATGGAAAATCCTGGCAATTCTGGACAATGTTTCTCACCCTCTGCTCATCACCTGCTGAAAGAGGAGCACTTTCAGTCATAGACTAAGGCAACTAACTCCAAAAAACGCTATATGATGTCATTCTTACCCTCGGCCATTAAGTTCTATGAGTCAATCTATAACCAGGGAAGTGATGACTGTTAGACTGTTTGTGGTCATTTATATTTTATTCTTTCTGTTTCTCTTCTAATATTTATATCTATGCTCTTGTAATGCTACTGTGACACTAATTTCCTTTGGGATTAATGAAGTATCTGCTTATCTAAATATAATAGATTTGATGAAAGATCGCACACAACAGGACGGACAAACAACCAAAGTGCAAAAAACAACAAGCTGCAAATACAAAAGAGAGAAAGCACAATAATAATAATAAATAAACAATATATTTCGAGAACAAGAGATGAAGAGTCCTTGAAAGTGAGTCCATAGGCTGTGGGAACAGTTCATTGCTGAAGTGAGTGAAGTTAAGCCACAGGATCAGGTTTGTTCTGTTGTCTTGTTGTTGTTGCCCTTGTTTTGTTCTGCTTAACACTGTAGACATGCTATGTCAATGCTGGAATTAGTGGCAACACTTGCTGGATGTCCCCAGCACATCTTCGGGTTGCATTGATTGTTAATGCAGACAGCACATTTCAATTCAAAATGCTGGAGGAACTCAGCAAGTCAGACAGCATCCATGGAGGGGAATAAACAGGAAACATTTCAGGCTGAGACCCCTCTCCATATATGCTGCTTGACCTGCAGAGTTCCTCCAGCATTTTGTGTGTGGCTCTGGATTTCCAGCATCGGCAGAATCTCTTGCGTTTGTGACACATTTCATGGTATGTTTATATGTACATGCAATAACCAACTCCAGCTGCTGGCCTTCACGTGTGGCTTAGCTAAGCCCAGGGTAACCATTTCTACTAAGAGAAAGGGCAAAGGGAACTACCTTTAAATTCGTCACTCTGGGAAGATGGAGCTCATGAGTCTCAGTTGGCACGTCATCTCGAAGGGAAACTGATCCCAAACTTCCACTGCTTTGTGGCGATACTAACTCATGAGGGCAGCTTTGGGAATAAACCCCAAGTGAAAAACTTGGAGCTGGAGTCTCAAAGGCAGTCTACATTGAGTTTAACACTGACAACTTTCAAGATGCCATGAGTGCCAAACTTGATCTGGACTTCCAGCAAGATAGCACCACTGACCAACAGCAACATCTTGCAAACAGTTTACAAAACAACTGCATACTCTTCTGCTAAAAAACTTCTAAATTGCAATCGATTGCAGCCTGTAATTTCCTTTATAATTGGGCTGACTGAGCCATCTGGCTCTTTTGTGATCTCCTGGGGCTTCAGTGTGGAGTGCACCTATGGCTGTTACTGGGGGTCAGTTCTTAATGGTGGACCACGAACCTGTGGTCGATCCATTATTCCACGCTGATTAAAGCGTCAAGTAAGATTAAAATCAAAGAGGACGAGAGTGGAAAATAGGTGTTCAGTGCTGCCTGCTCTCTCTCTCTCTCTCTAGCTAGGCTGAAGGTTTGATTGCCTCCGCGGCTCGTGACTGCGCACTCACTTATGGCTGCGATTTGATGTTTAATGTCCTCAGTGCTGAACTCGCTTTACTACTTGTGCAATTTGATAGAGGTGCTTCGCTATAGAACTGGATCTGGAACCATCGACAGACACAGCGAGGAACTGACTGACTGGGTGGCCATTTGCTCCTGCACCGGCTTCACTCGTCTCGGAGGCCTACAGCCCTGTACTCATTCTGGGGTCTCTGCTGTTTGATGTTTAATATTCTGTCTGTTATTTGTTCACTCTTTGTTGTTTACAGTTTACTCTTTTCTCATATGTTTAATGGTCTTGTTGTGTGGGGCTTTTCTTTAAATGGGTTCTTTGTTTTGAGGCTGCCTGTGTGAAGACAGATCTCAAGGTACATACTGTGATGATAAATGTACTTTGAACAGTATCGGTCTCTGTCACTCCTTTGGATTCATCAGCTGCGTGAAGAGGGCGATGGGCAACAGCTTCTCTCCGTCATGTACTGACCTGGCTTCAACATAAACAGCTGGGATGCAACATCCACAGTTGACCCCAACCAACAGAGAGCCTCAACCACATATGAAACAGAATGCCAATGAAGAAAAACCTTTAATTGTATACAATAACATACTAACATTCAGTCCATGAGGCAGTGACTTCAGAAATGAAAAGTACCGTTCCATCCCCCTGTCTGGTCACAGTCATAGACTGCAGAGAGCAACGTCACAAGTCATTCAGACATGCTTCAGTTACCCCATCCAGCTCTCCACCCAATGTCCGTGGCAGGGCAGCCAGAAAGCCTGCAAGTCAGCCATTACTCAGCTGCTTGACAGAAAACATGACGTAGAACAGATGGTCTACAGGATGGTCAGACAGGAAAGGAATGGAGGGTTATGGGCTAGGTGTGGGCCAGTGAGACTAGATGAGTGTTAGCGTCAGCACGGACTAGAAGGGCCAAGATGGCCTGTTTCCGTGCTGTAATTGTTATATGGTCTCATACTGATCCGTGCAACAATCTCTCTGACACTACCCGCCCCCCCCACCCAAGCAGGAAGTACCAGAGCATTAGGACAAGAACTGTATACAGATTCTTCCTCCACATCGCACGGCTCCTTGCAACCACCCAGGTCTCATCACGAATGAAGTGCCAGTAGCTTTATACTGTTTACCTTTTAACTTGTGTTGTAAATGCATTTTATTATTTGCTACTTTATTTGTGGTAATATTACTTTATGTGTTGTGTGTGTGAGTTATATGTACAGTGTTGTGCACCCTGGTCCGGAGGAATATTATTTCATTCAGCGGTATACGTGTACAGTTGAATGACAATAAACTTCCCCTGGGGGTTGGGGTAGGTGATGAGAAAGGAGGGGAGCCAGAGGGAGTGGGAGAGGGGTTGGGGTGTGCGACAGGAGGCCCAGCAAACAAAGGTTGACTGACTGAGTATTCAGGCCACTGAGGACTCCAGTCCATATCACGACAAAGACAGTGTGACATCTGGGGCTGGGGGCTGAGGGAAAAAGAGTGTGTAAACAGAACAGCAAGGGGCAGGTTCGGGGAATGGACTGCAGAGTGAAAATCAGGTCTGAGAACCTCAGTTTGACTAAAGCTGTTGGGATATCCCACAGTCGGTTGTGGCCTAAATAAAAACATCGGTTTCAAAAGAGAAGCTTAGCTGTGAAAGTCCATCGTCTTGATCTCCAGTCCCAACACTTCTCTGCCTCGGTCTCAAAACCCCACCACTGTCCCCCTCTGCGGGGTCCACCCCCCAGTCCCCAGTCTCTAAACCCCACCACTGTCCCCCTCTGCGGGGTCCACCCCCCAGTCCCCAGTCTCTAAACCCCACCACTGCCCCCTTCTGTGGGGTCCACTCCCCAGTCCCCAGTCTCTAACCCCTCCTCTGTAGGGACCAACCCCAGTATCTAACCCTACCACCTTCCCCCTCTGCGGGGTCCACCCCCCAGTCCCCAGTCTCTAAACCCCACCACTGTCCCCCTCTGCGGGTTCCACCCCCCAGTCCCCAGTCTCTAAACCCCACCACTGTCCCCCTCTGCGGGGTCCACCCCCCAGTCCCCAGTCTCTAAACCCCACCACTGTCCCCCTCTGTGGGGTCCACCCCCCAGTCCCCAGTCTCTAAACCCCACCACTGCCCCCTTCTGTGGGGTCCACCCCCCAGTCCCCAGTCTCTAAACCCCACCACTGCCCCCTTCTGCGGGGTCCACCCCCCAGTCCCCAGTATCTAACCCTACCACCTTCCCCCTCTGCAGGGATCACCCCCCAGTCCCCAGTCTCTAAACCCCACCACTGCCCCCCTGCAGGGAGCATCCCCCAGTCCCCACTCTAAACCCCACCACAGCTCAGAGCAGGGTTTAACCGATTCTTGACCACCACAAACAACCACACAGAAATCCTACGCACATCAGTCATTTTTGAAGCAGCTGCCCCCGCGTGGAAACAGCTTTGGTGCCACATCCTCGGTAGTCCTGCCACTACGTCATGTCGTCAATGATAGCGCACATGGCCAAGTCCTGGTCACTGACTTCCTCCTCCTTCGCTGAAGGGTCCGTCGCAGCGTCCGGCTGCGCACACCCACCACCATCCTCCATGTCCACGGGCTCCGGTTTGACCTTGGACAGCAGGTGTCCAGCTTCGGACAGGTCATCGGGAAGGGAGGCCAGACTGCTCTGGATCACTTCCAGGGCGCGGTCTAGGTGCTTCTGGAAGCGCTCAGCCGTCTCCAGGCGCTGCCTCTTCTGCACCTCCATCATCACACGCAGCGTCTCACGAGCCTGGTGGGGCCGGTACTCGTTGATGAGGTGGTGCATGTGCACAAAGAGGAGCTTGAGATCCTCCAGCTTCTCCTCGCGCTTGATGCTGCCAGGGCTTTGGATGAGGATGTCGAGCAAGTCCAGGAAGTTCACCAAGATAGACATGTTCAGCTTCTTCAGCTCCTTCTTGTGGTCGAACTGCGGAGGGTGCAGCCGCTCGATGCCCTGGCCCTCCAAGGGCCGGATGATCAGCTCGTCACACTGGAACTGGTTACCGAACATGGTGTAGCTGTCCCGGATGGGAGGCGGGGGCTTGGGGGTGAAGCCCTTGCGCACATTTTCATCAGTGTACTCCTTGTAGTACTGAGCCGGTGGAAGGGGCAGGGAGCTCACTTGCTGGGGTTCAGCCATGCTGCTTGATACAACAGCAACTGCAAAGGAAAGCAACATCGGTTTATTCCAACCACAAGAGATTCTGCAGATGATGGAAATCCACAACAATGCACACAAAATGCTGGAGGAACTCAGCAGATCAGGCAGCATCTACAGAAACTGGTTTAACATTTAGTCAGCAGAAGGTGGTACTTAGTGTGAGAGGGCCACTAGCTTGAGAGAGATCAGCTTCACTTGTCACGTACACATACAGTGAAATGCATCATTTGCGTCAACAACCAGAACAGTTCCACATCTAAGAAAAGATGCATCGGCATTGAGTCCAGGAATGAAAGGGTTAACATATGAAAAGCATTTGATGGCTCTGGGCCTGTACTTGCTGGAGCTTAAAAAAATTAAGGGGATCTCATTAAAACCTTTTGAACATTGAAAGATCTCAGTAAGTGGACACAGAGAGCATGTTTCCTGTAGTGGGGGAGTCCAGGTCCAGAAGGCACAGCCTCAGAATAGAGGGATGTCCATTTAGAACAGCGATGAGGAGGGGTTTCTCTAGCCAGAGGGTGGTGAATCTGTGGTATTCATTGCCATAGATGGCCATGGAAGCCCAGTCATCAGGTATACTTAAAGTGGAGGTACAGAATGAGAAGACAAGAGAATGGAGTTGAGAAAGGTAAGAAATCAGTCATGATGGAATGTTGAAGCAGACTTGAGGAGCAGAATGGCCTAATTCTGCTTCTATGTCTTATGGTCTATCACTGAGGACCACCCACAGTGTTTCTAGCGCCAACACAGCATGCACACAATTTACTAACCCCAACCCATACATCACTGGACTGTGGGAGGAAACCCACACATACAAACTCCTTATAGACAGCAGTGAGAGTTGAACCTGGGTCTCTGGTGCCATAAAGTGTTATAGTAACTGCTACAATACCGTGCCTGCCCTAACACTGTGTCACCTTCCACAGATGCTACCCAGCTTGCTGGGCATTTCTGTCTTTGACATTTGCTTCCCTGTCAGATCCCCGAGATGTCAGCCTGGAACCAAATGTTATCATTCTAACCCTATCATCGAAGATTGGACCCTCAAGCCCTTTCACATCCACACGCTCCACACTTTCTGCTGCTGGGTCTTCCTTCCCAACTGTCTATTTTCAGAGATTCTGACACCAGTTTAAAAATCATTCACTAAGCTTTCATCAACTGCTCTAGTACCTCCTTGTATGGTCTAGTATCATTTTTTATGAGAACTCCCTTCCAAAACATTTTGGGATATGTTTTGTGAACACGGAATGTGAACTTTGCAAGGTCAAACTGAAAGGCAGAGTACAGGATTCTTTAACAGTGTGGAGGAACAGAGGGATCCACAGATCCCTCAAATTTGCCACACAATTTGATAGACCATAAGACATGGTAGCAGAATTAGGCCATTCAGCCCATCAAGTCTGCTCCACCATTCCATCATGGCTGATCCCAGATCCCATACATCCGCCATCTCACCATATCTTTTGATGCCCTGACCTATCAGGAAACTATCAAATTCTGCCTTAAATATACCCACGGACTTGGCTTCTACTGCAGTCTGTGGCAGAGCATTCCACAGGTTCACTACTCTGGCTAAAAAAATTCCTCCTTACCTCTATTCTAAAAGATACCTGCCTCTTAATTTTGAGGCTATGCCTTCCAGTTTTGGATACCCCCACCATAGGAAACATTCTCTCCACATCCACCCTATCTAGTCCTTTCAACTTTCAGTAGGTTTCAATGAGATCCCCACACATTATTCTAAATTCCAGTGAGTTCAGGCCCAAAGCTGCCAAATGCTCCTCATAGGTCAACCCCTTCAGTCCTGGAATCAGCTTGTGAATCTCCTCTGGACTCTCTCCAATGACAACACATCCTTTCTGTGATATGGGGCCCAAAACTGTTGACAATACTCTAAGTGTGGCCTGACTATTGCTTTATAAAGGCTCAGCATTGTCTCCTTGTTCTTAAATTCTATTCCCCTCGAAATAAATGCCAACATTGCATCTGCCTTCTTTACCACAGACTCAACCTGATAGGGTGGTTAAGAAGGTGTACTGTGTTTTGGCCTTCATTAATCGGGGGAATGAGTTCAAGAGCAGCGAGATAATATTGGGGAGGGTTTAAACTAGATTTGCAGGGGTATGGGAACCAGAGTGACAGAGCAGATAGTAGAGTGGGGGATGAAAATAAAAGATGTTAAAAGTTCATGTAAAGTCAGAAAGAGAAGGGTTGTGTGTGGTGGTAATAATCTTCTGAGGTGTTTCTATTTCAATGCGAGGAGTATTGTGGGGAAGGCAGACAAACTGAGGGTGTGGATTGACACATGGAATTACGACATTATAGCCATTAGTGAAACTTGGCTACAGGAGGGGCAGGACTGGCAGCTCAATGTTCCAGGGTTCCGATGTTTCAGATGTGATAGAGGCAGAGTGATGAAGGGTGGGGGCGGGGGGTGGCATTGCTAGTCAGGGAAAATGTTACAGCAGTGCTCAGGCAGGACAGATTAGAGGGCTTGTCTATATGGGTGGAGCTGAGAAACAGGAAAGGTATGACCACATTAATGGGCTTGTATTATAGACCACCCAATAGTCAGAGAGAATTGGAGGAGCAAATCTGCAGAGAGGTAGCAGACAACTGCAGGAAACATAAAGTTGTGATAGTAGGGGATTTTAATTTTCCACATATTGATTGGAACTCCCATACTGTTAAAGGTCTAGACGGGTTAGTTTGTAAAATCTGTTCAGGAAAGTTTTCTAAATCAATATATAGAGTTACCAACTAGACAGGATGCAGTATTAGATCTCCAATTAGGAAACAAGTTAGGACAAGTGACGGAAGTGTATGTAGGGGAACATTGGTTCCAGTGATCGTAACACCATTAGTTTCAACTTGATCATGGATAAAGATAGATCTGGTCCTCGAGTTGAGGTTCGAAACTAGAAAAAGGACAAATTTGAAGAAATGAGAAAGGATCTAAAAAGCATAGATTGGGACAGGTTGTTCTCTGGCAAGGATGTGATTGGTAAGCGGGAGGCCTTCAAAGGAGAAATCTTGAGAGTGCAGAGCTTGTATGTTCCTGTCAGGGTTAAAGGCAAAGTGATTAAAAATAAGGAACCTTGGTTTTCGAGGGATACTGGAAATCGATAAAGAAGAAGAGAGAGATGTATGACATGTATAGGCAACAAGGAGCAAATAAGGTGCTGGAGTAGTATAAAAAGTGCAAGAAAATACTTAAGAAAGAAATCAGGAGGGCTAAAAGACATGAGGTTGCTTTGGCAGTCAGGGTGAAGGATAATCCAAAGAGCTTCTACAGGTATATTAAGAGCAAAAGGATAGTAAGGGATAAAGTTGGTCCTCTTGAAGATCAGAGTGGTTGGCTATGTATGGAACCAAAATAAATGGGGGAGATCTTAAAGAGTTTTTTGCATCTGTATTTACTAAGGAAACTGGCAAGGAGTCAATGGAAATAAGGCAAATAATAGTGAGGTCATGGAACCTATACAGATTAAAGAGGAGGAGTCTGCTGTCTTGAGGCAAATCAGAGTAGATAAATCCCCAGGACCTGACAGAGTATTCCCTCAGACCTTGAAGGAGACTAGTGTTGAAATTGCAGGGGCCCTGGCAGAAATATTTAAAATGTCGGTATCCACAAGTAAGGTGCCAGAGGATTGGAGGATAGCTCATGTTGTTCCACTGTTTTAAAAAAGGCTCTAAAAGTAATCCGGGAAATTATAGGTCGGTAAGTTTGATGTCAGTAGTAGGTAAATTATTGGAAGGAGTACTAAGAGATAGGATCTACAAGTATTTAGATCGACAGGGACATTAGAGAGAGTCAACATGGCTTTGTGCATGGTAGGTCATATTTAACCAATCTAATTTATTGTTTTTCGAGGAGATACCAGGAAAGTGGATGAAGGGAAGGCAGTGGATGTTGTCTACATGGACTTCAGTAAGGCCTTTGACAAGGACCTGCATGGGAGGTTAGTTAGGAAGATTCAGTCGCTAGGTATACATGAAGGGGTAGATTAGACATTGGCTCAATGGGAGAAGCCAGAGAGTGGTAGTGGAGGATTGCTTCTCTGAGTGGAGGCCTGTGACTAGTGGTGTGCCACAGAGATCAGTGCTGGGTCCGTTGTTATTTGTCATCTATATCAATGATTTGGATGATAATGTGGTAAATTGGATCAGCAAATTTGCTGATGATACAAAGATTGGAGGTGTGGTGGAGAGTGAGGAAGGTTTTCAAAGCTTGCAGAGGGATTTGGACCAGCTGGACAAATGGGCTGACAAATGGCAGATGGAGTTTAATGCAGACAAGTGTGAGGTTTTGCACTTTGGAAGGACAAACCAAGGTAAATGGTAGGACACTGAGGAGTGCAGTAGGACAGAGGGATCTGGGAGTACAGGTACATAATTCCCTAAAAGTGACATCACAAGTAGATAGGGTTGTAAAGAGAGCTTTTGGCACATTGGCCTTCATTAATCAAAGTATTGAGTATAAGAGTTGGAATGTTATGGTGAGGTTGTATAAGATATTGGTGAGGCCGAATATGGAATATTGTGTGCAGTTTTGGTCACCTAATTACAGGAAGGGTATTAATAAGGTTGAAAGAGTGCAGAGAAGGTTTACAAGGATGTTGCCGGGACTTGAGAAACTGAGTTACAGAGAAAGGTTGAATAGGTTAGGACTTTATTCACTGGAGCGTAGAAGAATGAGGGGAGATTTGATAGAGGTGTATAAAATTATGATGGGTATAGATAGAGTGAATGTAAGCATGTTTTTTCCACTGAGGCTGGGGGAGAAAAAAAAAGCCAGAGGACATGGGTTAAGGGTGAAAAGGGAAAAGTTTAAAGGTAACATTAGGGGAAGCTTCTTCACACAGAGAGTGGTGGGACTGTGGAATGAGCTGCCAGTTTAAGTGGTGAATGCAGGCTCACTTTTAACATTGAAGAAAAACTTGGACAGGCACGTGGATTAGAGGGGTATGGAGGGATATGGTCCAGGTGCAGGTCAGTGGGACGAGGCAGAAAAATGGTTCGGCACAGCCAAGAAGGATCAAAAGGTCTGTTTCTGTGCTGTAATGTTCTGTGGTTCTATAAAACGCTGATTAGACCACACTTGGAATATCATGTTCAGTTCTGGTCATCTCATTATAGAAAGAATGAGGAGGCTTAAAGAGGGTGCAGAGGAGATTTACCAGGATGCTTCCTGGATTAGAGAGGGTGCAGAGGAGATTCACCAGGATGCTGCCTGGATTAGAGAGGGTGCAGAGGAGATACACCAGGATGCTGCCTGGATTAGAGAGGGTGCAGAGGAGATTTACCAGGATGCTGCCTGGATTAGAGAGGGTGCAGAGGAGATTCACCAGGATGCTGCCTGGATTAGAGAGGGTGCAGAGGAGATTTACCAGGATGCTTCCTGGATTAGAGAGTGTGCAGAGGGGATTTACCAGGATGCTTCCTGGATTAGAGAGGGTGCAGAGGAGATTCACCAGGATGCTGCCTGGATTAGAGAGGGGGCAGAGGAGATTCACCAGGATGCTGTCTGGATTAGAGAGGGGGCAGAGGAGATTTACCAGGATGCTGCCTGGATTAGAGAGGGGGCAGAGGAGATTCACCAGGATGCTGCCTGGATTAGAGAGGGGGCAGAGGAGATTTACCAAGATGCTACCTGGATTAGAGAGGGTGCAGAGGAGATTCACCAGGATGCTGCCTGGATTAGGGAGGGGGCAGAGGAGATTTTCCAGGATGCTGCCTGGATTAGAGAGGGTGCAGAGGAGATTCACCAGGATGCTGCCTGGATTAGAGAGGGTGCAGAGGAGATTTACCAGGATGCTGCCTGGATTAGAGAGGGTGCAGAGGAGATTTACCAGGATGCTGCCTGGATTAGAGAGGGTGCAGAGGAGATTCACCAGGATGCTGCCTGGATTAGAGAGGGTGCAGAGGAGATTTACCAGGATGCTTCCTGGATTAGAGAGTGTGCAGAGGGGATTTACCAGGATGCTTCCTGGATTAGAGAGGGTGCAGAGGAGATTCACCAGGATGCTGCCTGGATTAGAGAGGGGGCAGAGGAGATTCACCAGGATGCTGTCTGGATTAGAGAGGGGGCAGAGGAGATTTACCAGGATGCTGCCTGGATTAGAGAGGGGGCAGAGGAGATTCACCAGGATGCTGCCTGGATTAGAGAGGGGGCAGAGGAGATTTACCAAGATGCTACCTGGATTAGAGAGGGTGCAGAGGAGATTCACCAGGATGCTGCCTGGATTAGGGAGGGGGCAGAGGAGATTTTCCAGGATGCTGCCTGGATTAGAGAGGGTGCAGAGGAGATTCACCAGGATGCTGCCTGGATTAGAGAGGGTGCAGAGGAGATTTACCAGGATGCTGCCTGGATTAGAGAGGGTGCAGAGGAGATTCACCAGGATGCTGCCTGGATTAGAGAGGGTGCAGAGGAGATTTACCAGGATGCTGCCTGGATTAGAGAGGGGGCAGAGGAGATTCACCGGGATGCTTCCTGGATTAGAGAGGGGGCAGAGGAGATTCACCAGGATGCTGCCTGGATCAGAGAGGGTGCAGAGGAGATTCACCTGGATGCTGCCTGGATTAGAGGGCTTGTCTTCTGACAATAGGTTGAGTGAGCTTGGGCTTTTCTCTTTGAATAAAGGAGAATGAGAGGTGACATGACGGAGGCACTAATAGGGCAGAAATAGCTGATACAAGAGGGCACAGTTTTCAGATGATTGGAGGAAAGTAGAGGGTATGTCAGGGTTTTTTTTTTACACAGAGACTGGTGAGTGAGTGGAATGTTCTGCTGGGGTGGTGGTAGAGGCAGACATATTAGAGACAACAAAGAGACTCGTAGATTGGGCCATGGATGATAGATAAATGAAGGATTATGTGGGAGGGAAGGGTTAGATTGATCAAAATGTTGGTTAAAAGTCAGTACAACATTGTGGACTGAAGGGTCTGTGCTGTGCTCTGTTCCATGACTCCATCTTTAAATCTGCCATGCCAACATGCATTTTATTGAGATTCAAATTGACAAAACAGTAACAAATATTGACAGCTAGTTACATGACTTCAAGGAGTATTTACACTCAGCCATAAATGGTTGCAGATAAGTTAAGGTAAAGGGACAAGACAGAAACAGAATCAGGCCCTTTGGTCCACTGACCACCAAACAACCTGGGCAACTGAGCAATCAGTTCAAATCCCAATCACAAATGGAAAGACCATAGAACACAGGAGAGGAATTACACCACTCAACCCATCAGATCTTCTGCCATTCCGTCACAGCTGATTTATTCTCCCTCTCAATCCACCCTCTGCCTTCTCCTTTGACACCCTGACGAATTAATCATCTGTCAACCTCTGCTTTAAATATACCAGGTGACTGTGGCAATTAATTCCAGAGTCACCATCCTCTGGCGAAAGAAGTTCCTCATCACTGCTCTAAATGGACATCCCTCTATTGTGAGGCTCCGCCTTCTGGATCTCGACTCTCCCATTAGAGGGAACATCCTTTCCACATTCACTGTACTGAGATCTTTCAATCTTCAAAAGGTTTAAATGAAATCCCTTCATTCTTTTAAACTCCTCCCTCCCTTCCTCTTTCTCTCCCTCTCACCCTTCCCCTCCTTCCCGACTCCCTTCCCTTACCCTCCCCTCTCCCCACCTCCCCCGCCCGACGGGCCGGTATTGGAAACGAACGGCTCCCCCAACCCTCGTTCCCGTTGCCTCTCCGGTTTACCGGACCCGGACCTACATACCCCTCGTTCCCGTTGCCTCTCCGGCGTACGTAAGCCACGACCCGTCCAGGCCCCGGACCTACTCGCCCGCCTTCAGTACACTCCCATTGGACCGTAACGGAGCAAACGCATTTCGTTCGAATATTTCATTGGATAGTCGCGATGTCACTCTACCCATCCCAGCGGATTTGTGGATATGGCGCCTTCTGTGGTGGGCAGGGGAATCGGCAAGCGGGGGCCTCCTGGTTCCCGAAACCACGAGTTCGATCCCAGATCAAGCCGATGCACAAAAAATTTCTTGCCACCTCCCCTAGTTTCCCTATTTGCTCCCCGCGGTCATCTGGTCACGCCCATAAAGCCAGAACAAATAGACTGAGGAACAGCTTCTACCCCAGAGCTGTGGCCTCCATCACACCACTCCCACAGAACAATGACAAACTGTTAGCACACACAAGGACTCAAATACTTGCACTAACGGCACTTTGTGCATCACTGTGACATTCTGGTGCTGCTGCAATTTATTTTCTGCTACTTATCTATTTAATACTGTTTTTCTATTACTGTCTTGTTTTTATCTACCACTTTATTTAATTGCCTGAGAGGAAGCCAAACAGAGTTTCATTGTACCTATGTATAATGACAATAAAGATAATTCAATTCAATAATGCACCTAATGCATTAAACATGCATTAACCTAATGCACCTAATGCACCAATTTCAGTGAAAAAGTGATCCTCATTTCCTAGAGTTTTTCAGAATCAGGTTTATTATCACTGACATGTGAAATGTTTTGTTTTGCGGCAGTATAATGCAATACAGAAAAATTACTAATATATTTTTAAAAGTTACGAATGAATAGTGTAAAAGACGAATAGTGAAATAATGTTCGTGAGTTCATTGTCTGTTCAGAAATCTGATGGTGGCTGGAAGAAGCTGTTCCTGAAACGTTGAGTGTTGTGTCTTCAGGCTCCTGTACCCCCTCCCTGGTGGTAGCAATGAGAAGAGGGGTCTTCAGGCTCCTGTACCTCCTCCCTGATGGTAGCAATGAGAAGAGGGGTCTTCAGGCTCCTGTACCTCCTCCCTGATGGTAGCAATGAGAAGAGAGGTCTTCAGGCTCCTGTACCCCCTCCCTGATGGTAGCAATGAGAAGAGGGGTCTTCAGGCTCCTGTACCTCCTCCCTGATGGTAGCAATGAGAAGAGGGGTCTTCAGGCTCCTGTACCTCCTCCCTGACGGTAGCAATGAGAAGAGGGGTCTTCAGGCTCCTGTGCCTCCTCCCTGATGGTAGCAATGAGAAGAGGGCTTGTCCTGGGTGATGGGGTCCTTGCTGATGGATGCCACCCTTTTGAGTCATCACCTTTTTAAGATACTTATCGGAAGCTGTTTTAAATGTTGTTATTGTACCTGCCTCAGCCACTTCCTCTGGCAACTTGTTCTACAGATAGACCATCCTCTTGGTGAAGAAGAAATCCCTTTCAAATCTCTCCCCTCTCACCTAAAACCTATGCCCTCTAGTTTTCTGTTCTTCTTTCTTGGGAAAAATTCTTCAGTCATCCTGTGAGCATCTGAACAAGCTGCTTGGTACAGGAACTGCACGGGAGGTCTCTGCAATGGGAAATCAAAACTGCCCAATCCATTTCCGGCACCAGCCTACCCACCACAGGGTGAGCAGCCAGAGGTCGTGGTACGTATTGGTATCAGCGACATAGGTAGGAAAAGGAAGGAGGTCCTGAAAACCGAATACAGGGAGTCAGGAAGGAAGCTGAGAAGCAAGACCTCAAGGGCACTAATCTTGGGATTACTACCTGTGCCATGTGACAGTGCGTATTGGAATAGAATGAGGTGGTAGATAAATGTGTGGCTGAAGAATTGGAGCAGGGTCAAGGATTCAGATTTCTGGATAATCGGGACCTCTTCTGGGGCAGGTGGGACCTGTACAAAAGTAAAAGTTGCTGACCCTCTCCACCTCCAATTCTCTGGCTCATGGGCCTCGATTTTCCTCCCCCTAAAGTCAATGACAGTAAACTCAGAGTGATGATGAGACCACAGAGTGATCATTAGTTTCACAACCACTTCCTCTGGAGCTCATTCCACACAGCCTCCAGCCTTCTCTTTCAAATCTCTCCACTCTTGCCTTTAAGCCCTGCCCTCTGTTTGCTAGTTGTTATTTCTTGGGGAAAAGTGTGTGCATTCACCCGGTCTATAACCTTCCTGATGTTGTAAACCTCTGATTCTATCTAAGGCAACATCCTGGGAACTGCTTCTGCACTCTTTTTAAAGCCTCCACATCCTTCCTGTACTACAGCAAACGAAACCACACACAGTACTGCAAATGTGGCAAAACTACGGTTTTACACAAGCACACCCTGTCTGGGAGCAGATGCTGCTCAAGTCTGCATTGCCTTGGTTCCAGAGTGTAGTTGTTGCTTAGAGATCGGCTCTGGAAGTTTTTTGGAAGTGGACATGACGATCACCACCATCGAGAACATCTTTGAGAGGTAATGCCTCAAGAAGGCAGCATCTATCATTAAGGACCCTCACCATCCAGGACATGTGTCCTTCTGATTACTGTCAGCAAGGAGGAGGTTCAGGAGCCCGAAGACACACACCCAATGTTTTAGGAATAGCTGAAAGCCTCAGACTCATAGACCACGATAAGCATAGAAATAGGACCTTTGGCCCATTTAGTCTGGGCTGAACTGTTATTCCCCTAGTCCTATTGATCCAAGCTTAGACCATAGCCCTCCATACCCTCCCACCCATGTACCTATCCAAAATTCTCTTAAACCCACATCCATTGGCAACTTGTTCCGTACTCTCATTGCTGTCTGAGTGAAGAAGTTCCCTTTCAGGATTGCCAGCACCATCCTTGTAAATTTTCTTTGTACTCTTTCAATCTTTCAATTCTGCATGCAGGTCAGTCACCAATGGTGTGCCTCAGGGATCTGTTCTGGGACCCATCCTCTTTGTGATTTTTATAAATGACCTGGATGAGGAAGTGGTGGGATGGGTTAGTAAATTTGCTGATGACACAAAGGTTGGGGGTGTTGTGGATAGTGTGGAGGGTTGTCAGAGGTTACAGCATGATGTTGATAGGATGCAAAACTGGGTTGAGAAGTGGCAGATGGAGTTCAATCCAGATAAGTGTGAGGTGGTTCATCTTGGTAGGTCCGATTTGAAATCAGAACATAATACAAACGGTAGGAGTCTTGACAGTGTGGAGGATCAGTAAGATCATAGGGTCTACGTCCATTGAGCACTCAAAGCTGGTGTGCAGGTTAACAGTGTTGCCTAGAAGGTGTATGTTGTGTTGGCCTTTATCAACCATGGAACTGAGTTCAAGAGCCTTGAGGTAATGTTACAGCTATATAAGACCTTGGTCACTCTCCACTTGGAGTACTGTGTTCAGTTCTGGTCGCCTCATTACAAGACCAGAATTATAGAGAGAGTGCAGAGGAGATTTACAAAGAAGTTGCCTGGATTGGAGGGCGTACCTTATGAGAATAGGTTGAGTGAACTTGGCCTTTTCTCCTTGGAGTGGCAGAGGATGATAGGTGACCTGATAGGGGTGTATAAGATGAAGAGGGTCATTAATCGTGTGGAGAGTCAGAGGCTTTTTCCGAGGGCTTAAATGGCTAACATGAGGGACATAGTTTTAAGCTGCTTGGAAATAGGTACAGATGGGATGTCAGGGGTAAGTTTTTCACACAGAGAGTGGTGGGTGTGTGGAATGGGCTGCCAGTGGCCGTGGTGAAGCAGATACAATATTAAGAGACTATTAGAAAAGCTTAGAAAAATAGAGGTCTATGCATTAGAGACATTCTAGTCAGTTTCTGGAGTAGGTTACATGGTCAGCACAACATTGTGGGCCGAAGGGCCTGTAATGTGCAGTAGATTTCTATGTTCAATGTTCTTTTCTGAAGATGGGTGACCAGCATATTCCCCTCCATCATCAGACTCCCAAACCGTCCATAAACCCATGAACGCCAGCTCACTATTTTGCTCTCTTTTTACACTATTTTTAAATATTTTTATATTTTCTTGTTGCAGCCTAGTTTGACACCGACTTTCGCTCATTTGATCTGTGTGGACCATGGCTGCATACCCTGAGGAGCAGGTGTAAATGGGAGATAAATTTCCTTCTTCTCCTTCTGAAGCCCATCACCCTGACTGGGGCATAGGCTGCTGGTAGCAGCTCGCCAGCGTCCTCTGTCCTGAGCCGAAGGTGACCAGACCCACGGCTTCTGCTTTTTCCACACCACTGTTCATGCTTTCTGAGTGAAGATCCTTCCTGTCCCAGGGAGCTTCAGTAGCTCTGGACTGTTACGGGATGGGGATGTGAGCCCCACGTCCAACCCTCCACCTTTCAGAGCTGGCCTTGGGACTGTCCATGTCAGAGTTTCAGATTGCCACATCAACAGAACTTGTTCCTCACGAGTGATGGAGTTGAAGTTTTCAATTTGTTGTGTTTGGATCTTCTCCCTGCCTTTTCCATGGAGCTGTCACATAGTAAAGATCCGGCCTTCAGCTGGAGCCTGGCATGAGGAACATGAATTGGTTGTCAGGGTGGTTGTCACTGACATATGTCCTGAAATGTGTTGCTTTGAGGCTGCAGTATGGTGTAATACATAAAAATACAATAAGTTACAATTACAAATATTTAAAAATAAATAAGTACTGTAGTGAAAAAAGAAGCAAAATAGTGTGGTTCACTGTCCATTCAGAAACCTGATAATGGAGAGGATGAAGCTGCTGAGTGTGAGTCTTCAGGGAGGAGGTACAGGAGGTATTACAGGTGTAATATCTCTTAGCAATGAGAAGAGGGCACGTCCTGGGTGGTGAGGAACCTTAATGCTGGATGTGCCTTTTGAAGGTGTCCTTGATGTTGGGGAGGCCAGTGCCCATGATGAAACTGGCTGAGTTTATAACTTTCTGAAACTTTTCCAATCCTGTTCAGAGGCCTCTCCATACGAGACAGGGATACAACCTGTCAGAATGCTCTCCACAATACATCTGTAGAAATCTGTGAGTGTCTCTGGTGACATACCAACTCTCCTCAAACTCTTAATGAAATGTAGCCACCTTTGTAAATGCATCAACATGTTGGGCTCAGGATAGATCTTCAGAGTTGTTGATGTCCAGGAACTTGTAAGTGTGGATCTGGGAGCCGTTAACATGAGCTAGCCTATTTGCAATCTGCACTAATCCTGTTTACTTAGGGTCAGGTTGTATCCTTCGAAAGAGTCTGGGAAGAGGATTCAGTACAGTGTTGAGCTGACCAACTGGTGACTGCCTGAGAAGTGATTGACCAGAGGAGGTTCATGAGAATGATTCTGGGAATGAAAGTATGCGGAGTGTCTGATGTCTCTGGCCCTGTAGTCACTGAAGTTTAGAAGACCGGTGGTGAGGGAAGAATCTCATTGAAAACTACACAGATTGATTGAAAGACCTTGATCTAGTGGATGTGAAGAGGATGTTTTCTATAAAGGGGGAGTCTAGGACCAGCAGGCACAGGTGTAGAATAAATGGGCATTCATTTAGAAGACATAAGGATGAATTTCTTCAGCCAGAGGTTGATAAATCTGTGGAATTCATTGCCACAGATGGCTGAGGATACCAAGACATTGGGTATATTTAAAGCAGAGATTAATAGGTCTTAATAGACAGGGTGTCAAAGGTTTCAGGGAGAAAACAGGAAAATGGGGTTAAGGGAATAATATATCAGCCAGGATGGAACAGTGGTGGACCCAATGGGCTGAATGGCCTAATTCTGCCCCAATGTCTGATGGAGATTTTGTAGATACTGAAATCATTGAACATAGAAATCTACAGCACATTACAGGCCCTTCGGCCCACAATGTTGTGCCGACCATGTAATCTACTCTAGAAACTGCCTAGAATTTCCCCACTGCATAACCCTCTATTTTCCTGAGCTCCATTCGAAATACGTTAACACTATGCCCTCTCATGCTAGCAATTTCAGCCATGGGATAAAGCCTCTGACTATCCACACGATCAATGCCTCTCATCATCTTATACACCTCTATCAGGTCACCTCTCATCCTCCGTCACTCCAAAGAGAAAAAACCGAGTTCACTCAACCTATTCTCATAAAGCATGCTCCGCAATCCAGGCAACATCCTTGTAAATCTCCTCTGCATGTTCTCTATAGTATCAGTGGTACACTCTTAACTTTATAGCATTGACCGACAATTGACATGCAGGAAGAGAACAGCTTGCGTGGATCCCTTTGCTTATATAACGACACGGTAGACTCCACTCTGCCTCTGAGGGAGCTGCAGTATCGTCACCAAATTCTACCTGCAGGCTGGTCCTCAGAATCAGCCCCGCTTCCAGCTGGGAAATGTCAGGGAAGGAAATACAGCGCCGATGATTTTTTAATAATAAGATGAAGAGGTGGGCAAAAGGATATCGCTGCGAGCAGGGTTCGAACCTGCGCGGGGAGACCCCATTGGATTTCAAGTCCAACGCCTTAACCACTCGGCCATCACAGCACAGCAACTGCTTCGGGCAGCTGGCTTTACAACCAATCACAGTACCGTGATGTGAACGTGGGTGGGATGCAGGTCACGTGGCCCGGGGAGGCGAGGCTAGAATGGTGATTGATATGCAGCCACCCAATCCTGGATCGGGTTGGGAACCAGTGCGGTCAACGGGTAGATGGGCGGGGCCAGAGACCTTGAGTGACAGTTAGGTCTGCGTTGAACATAAAAGTGAAGGTTGATTGACGAAGGATCCTGAAGCAGGATTGGATGGAATAAAGATTAGGCGGAGACAAAGCAGAGTAGCCAATGATAGTGGACGGAGAGGCGGTCCCAGTGAGGAACTCAGTGGAAACCCTTCGGCAGGGCTTCCTGCCACATTCATGTGACAACTTGAATTAAAGCCGCAAGTAATTTTAAGCTAGTTATAAGCTAGTTGCCCCATCCCTTATTTATTTACTTATTTACCCCCTTTTTTTCTCTCTGCCCCTCTCACAATCACTCCTTGCCCGTTCTGCATCTGCCTCTGGTGCTCCCTTTCTCCCGAGGCCTCCTGTCCCATGATCTTCCCCTTCTGCAGCTCTGTGTCCCTTTCGCCAATCCCACCCCCTCCGGTCATTTCGCATTTCCCCCTCCCCCCACTACTTTCAAATCTCTTACTATCTCTTTTTTTAGTTAGTCCTGACGAAGGGTCTCGGCCTGAAACATCGACAGTTCCTATCGATGCTGCCTGGCCTGCTGCATTTTGTGTATGTTGCTACAACCTAGTTGTAATTGCTGATGGTGACTGCAGGGCCACTGCACGCAAATATTTTCCAGATACAGATTCAGGGTCAGGTCTATCATCAGCTTCTTTCGCTACTGTTGTTTTACAGCAGGAGTACATTGCGATACATAAACAATTATTATAAGTTATAATAAGAAACATAAATTATAAATAAGTAGCGCAAAAAGGCAGCAAAAATTTTGAGGTTGTATTCAGGATTCATTGTCCATTCAGAATTCTAATGGCAGAGGGGAAAGAGCTGCTCCTGAATCACTGAGTGTTTGTCTTCAGACTCCTGTACCTCTCCATGAAACTGCTTGTGGATTTCAGGAATGGAAAGTCGAAACACATAATAGCCGCCATCAAAGAAATCAGCAGTGGAAAGGGTGAGCAGGTTCAAGTTCCTGGGTGTCATCATCTCTGAGGATCTATCCTGGGCCCGACGTATTGATGAAATTGGAGAGACAGCATTGGCAGTGGCTATAATTCATTAGGAGTTTGAGGAGATTCGTTATGATATCAAAGACCCACAATTTCAACAGATGTACCATGGAGAGCATTCTAACTGGAGGCATCACCGTCTGGTGTGGAGGGGTCACTGCACAGGATCGGAAAAAGCTGCAGAAAGTTGTAAACTCAGCCAGCACCATGGGCACCAGACTGCCCAGCATCAGGGTCACCTTCAAAAGATGATATGTCAAAAAGGCAGCATCATCATTACGGACCCCATCGCCCAGGACATGCTCTCCTCTCGAGCTACGATCAGAGAGGAGGTACAGGAGCCTGAAGACCCCTCTTCTCATTACTACCATCAGGGAGGAGGTACAGGAGCCTGAAGACCCCTCTTCTCATCACTACCATCAGGGAGAAGGTACAGGAGCCTGAAGAAACATACTCAACGATTCAGAAACAGCTTCTGCCATCAGATTTTGAATTGTCCATGAGCACGTGAACACTCTCACTATTGTTTCTTCTATTGCTCTTTTTGCACTGCACAACATGGAATTAATGGAATGCTAATTTAACAACAACCCACATGAAAGAGGAATCATGAAGCACAAGTGAGGACACTAACACTGGACAAGGAACTGAAGAAAGCAATAGGAAAAGATGTGGCAATCCCGAATGTCAGGAACATCAGGAAGAAAGAATATGAGAAGCTGGAAAATTACCAGCAGGTAGAAAGGATGTGCAAGGTTAAAGCCAGAGTGATCCCAGTTGGTGACAGGAGCACTTGGAGCGGTGACAGCTGGACTGGGAGAGTGGCTCCAGCAAATCCTGGGGGCAACATCTGAGATCTCGGTCCAGAAGAACGCACCACGAGGAACAGCAAGGATACTGTGCAGAGCCCTCAAACTCCCAGGCCTCTGGTAGAGGAGCTGAGAATGAGAGAAAAATAACCCATCAGGGGTGAGGAAAAATATATATGTATATGTGTGTGTGTATATATATAGTACAAAATATTGTAATTCATAGTTTTTAATCACATATCGCAATGTACTGCTGCCACAAAACAATAAGTTTGACAACATATGCCAGTGATATGAAACCTGATTCCGAATCTGCAGTCCACAGTGGTAGTAATGACTGTCACAGTCAGGTTTATTGTCACTGACATACGTTCAGTAATTTGTTAATTTGTGGCAGCAGTGTAATGCAATACATTAAAAAATTGTAAGCTACTTAGGAGGTTGCAAAGATTTGACATGACATCTAAAACTTTGACAAACTCCGATAGATGTGCAGTGGAGAGTATTTTGACAGGCGGAATCACAGCCTGGTTTGGGAACACCAATGCCCTTAAGCAAAAAATACTACAAAAAGTAGTGAATACAGCCCATTCCATCACAGGTAAAACCCTCCCCAACAATGAGCACTTCTCAAAAAAGCTTCCATCATCAAAAAGCCCCATCATCCAGGACATGCTCTGCTCTTGCTGCTGCCATCAGGAAGGAGGAACAAGAGCTTCAGGACTCACACCAGCAGGTTCAGGAGCAGTTATTAACCTTCAAACATCAGGCTCCTGAACCAGAGGGGTTAACTTCACTCACCTCGTCACTGAACTGTTCCCACAATATGTGGACTCATTTTCAATTACTCTATCTCATGATCTCAATACTTTCCGCTTATTGACCCAATGTTTCTGCCTCACTTCACTCACCCCGTCACTGAGCTGTCCTTCCAACACTCACTTTGAAGGACTCTTCATCTCATGTTCTTGATCGTTATTGTTTATTTATTAATACTATATCTTTATTTCTTTTTGATTCTGCACAGTCTGTTGTCTTCTGCACCCTGGTTGAACGCCCAAGTTGGTGCGGTCTTTCATTGATTCTGTTTTGGTTATTGGATTTTTGTCTGCCTACAAGTAAGTGAATCTCAGGGTTGCATGTATGGTGTCATATGTGTGCTTTGAAAATAAACTTACTTTGAACTCTTGAACTTTGGAAAAATAAATAAATATTGCAAAAGATGGAGTACGACATTTATGCACTGGTAAAACAAGTTTCTGTCCACTCTTTTGTTATATAAATCTCTGTCAAGTCTCCACTCAGTCTTGGTCCCTCCAGAGAAAATGACCTCATTTTGTTCCAGCCTTTCTGCACGCTCTGCACGCCAAGATGAGTAAGTTCATGGTGAATAGTGGATCTGAATGGGAATCTTTTCAAACAGAGGTATTTGAATTTCAGGACACACTGCAAGAGGAGGGGCCAGAGACACTCACATCACCTGACAAGGACACGTACTTGAACTCAGCATGAAGCGTGTGCTTATAGACGGAATTCTTGTGGGTTGGTCATGCATGCTCACGATGAGCCAAAGGGCCTGTTTCCCAGCTCTGGACTCTACAATGCTGTCATGTGTTAGCATGATGATGTACACAAATTATGTATTTATACATACATCCCATAATTAAGTAAATAAATGAATGCTTAATCAACCTCACTGCCTAGCTATAAACTCTAACTCAATGGAGATTTAATCGCTGAGGAGGATTGTGAGGTAATGTCTTTGCTGAGAAAGGGGTGTCTCTCTGCTTGTCAGAATTGACTTGCTCCTGTGAACCAGTCTCAAGGTTCCAGGGCCTTCTGGCCGTGGTTGTACAAATTGACTCTGAGACTGCAGGAAGTGGTTCTTTCTGTGGTAGCCATCTTTCTTCTTCTTCCAGTTTGTGCATCTTGATCTTGGGAAATTGCATTTAGCTCACTGGTGTGTTCTCTAATTAGTCCTTCTATTGCTCCGTTTACCATCCGATCTCTCCCTTTGGCTTCCGCATCCACAAGGTCATCCAACAAATTCTCTATTTTCATATCTCCACTGACTCCTCTCTTTTTGGCCTTCCATTCATCCAGCTGGGCTTTGGTCTTTGCATCTACTTTTACGAGCAGCTTTGTGTCTCCCACGTGAAGCTCATGCAATAGCCTTACTGCACACAGAGCAGATTCTGGCTCTTTACACTCACAACAGCCAATTGCTTGCAACTTTCCTGAAGTTCCATGAGTTCACTTCCAACTTAAAACCAAGCCACATTTCTCAAGTAACTGCGTGATTAATATATCAGAAGCTTTCTCAGATATGTTGCCTACAAAAACTGTTGTAGTTGGACCACTGCTTTTGTCACTTTCACACTTCCTCTGAGCAGCCTGGTCCTTCCTTGGTCCAATATGCTTCCCAACCAGAGGCACAGAGGTTGGCACCAACACCAGTTTGTCCTCTGCTGGGCAATGGTTCGTAGTGTCCAGCATTGAGACAGTTGTGGCGTCATCAAGTACATTTCTTAATTCATTTTCAGTTGGCTTGATTGCAGGGGATGTGGCATGCAAATGGTGAATGTATCTCCAATCAAGTTGTTGGTATCTCAGCTAATCCCATCTCCACATGCTGGCTCTCCTGTCTTTACCACACACAAGATCAATGTGGCTTGTTGGTTGTTGTATTACGTATGTTGAATAGATTTTAAAAATGTGCAAAAACAGAAATATTGTATGTTAAAAAAAGTGAGGTAGTGTCCAAAGACTGTCATCCCACAGTACTTACCTTTTCCCCAGATTTTACATCAATAGCGTGCAGATTGGTGCTCTTTTTACAACGAGATCTAGGTGTTCTTGTACATCAGTCAATGAAAGCAAGCATGCAGGTACAGCAGGCAGTGAAGAAAGCTAATGGCATGCTGGCTTTTATAACAAGAGGAATTGAGTATAAGAGTAAAGAGGTCCTTCTGCAGCTGTACAGGGCCCTGGTGAGACCCCACCTGGAGTATTGTGTGCAGTTTTGGTCTCCAAATTTGAGGAATGACATTCTTGCTATTGAGGGAGTGCAGCGTAGGTTCACAATGTTAATTCCTGGAATAGCGGGACTGTCATATGTTGAAAGATTGGAGTGACTGGGCTTGTATACACTGGAATTTAGAAGGATGAGAGGGGATCTGATTGAAACATATAAGATTATCAAGGGATTGGACACACTGGAGGCAGGAAGCATGTTCCCGCTGATGGGTGAGTCTAGAATTAGAGGCCACAGTTTAAGAATAAGGAGTAGGCCATTTAGAACAGAGATGCGGAAAAACTTTTTCACCCAGAGAGTGGTGGATATGTGGAATGCTCTGCCCCAGAAGGCAGTGGAGGCCAAGTCTCTGGATGTATTCAAGAGAGAGTTAGATAGAGCTCTTATAGATAGCGGGGTCAAGGGATATGGGGAGAGGGCAGGAACGGGGTACTGATTGTGTATGATCAGCCATGATCACAGTGAATGGCGGTGCTGGCTAGAAGGGCCGAATGGCCCACTCCTGCACCTACTGTCTGTTGTCTATTTTTAAAAATGCAACTTGACTTTTTGTCTCTTTCTCTTTGTGTGCAGTCCATTTATTTTTGTCTGCCGGAAATGCTCTTTGTATGTGTCTGACCTTGTTACATATTCTGCAAGTTTTGCCTTTAAATCTGCATTTATTTGGTGTACGTGAGCCCCTACCACAATGGTAACACAATTTGTTTGGTTTCTTTTCCAACACTAATTTTATTCTCGCTCACTTTCATTCCTAACTGCAACTCAAATGCATCTTTGTCTACAGTTTCCATTGAAACAGCAATTTCAACAACTCTTTTGAATGTAAGTTGTGCTTCAGTTAGGAGTTCTTTTTGAAAGCTTTCTTGTAAGATTCCACAAACTCAATAATCTCTCAGTGTATAAATATGACCATTACCAAGATGACAATGTTCAGAAAATCTCTTCAATTCAGCCACATGCACTGAAATGGGCAACCTTTCCTTTTGATTCCAGAATCAGAATCAGGTTTACTATCACCGGCATGTGACGTGAAATTTGTTAATTTACCAGCAGCAGTTCATTGCAATACATAGTCTAACCAAGAGAAAAAAATAGTAGTAATAATAATAATAAACAAGTAAATCAATCACGTATGTTGAATAGATTAAAAAATGTGCAAAACAGAAATATTGTATGTTTAAAAAAAGTGAGGTAGTGTCCAAAGATCCAAAGTCCGTTTAGGAATCGGTTGGCAGAGGGGAAGAAGCTGTTCCCGAATCACTGAGCGTGTGCCTTCAGGCTTCTGTACCTCCTCCCTGATAGCAGAGGGGAAGAAGCTGTTCCTGAATCACTGAGCGTGTGCCTTCAGGCTCCTGTACCTCCTCCCTGATGGTAACAGTGAGAAGAGGGCATGCCCTGGGTGCTGGGGGTCCTTAATAATGGACACTGCCTTTCTGAGACACCGCTCCCTAAAGAGTCTCCGGGTACTTTTGTAGGCTAGTGCTCAAGATGGAGCTGACTAGATTTACAACTATCTGCAGCTTCATTCGGTCCTGTGCAATAGCCCCTCCATATCAGACAGTGATGCAGCCTGTCAGAATGCTCTCCACGGTACAACTATATAAGTTTCTGAGTGTATTTGTTGACATGCCAAATCTCTTCAAACTCCTAATCAAGTATAGCCGCTGTCTTGCCTTTTTTATAACTACATTGATATGTTGGGACCAGATTAGATCCTCAGAGATCTTGACACCCAGGAACTTAAAGCTGCTCACTCTCTCCTCTTCTGATCCCTCTATGAGGATTGGTATGTGTTCCTTCATCTTACCCTTCCTGAAGTCCACAATCAGCTCTTTCATCTCACTGATGTTGAGTGCCAGGTTGTTGCTGTGGCACCATTCCACTAGTTGGCATATCTCACTCCTGTACGCCCTCTCGTCACCACCTGAGATTCTACCAACAATGGTTGTATCGTCAGCAAATTTATAGATGGTATTTGAGCTATGCCTAGCCACGCTGTCATTTGTATATAGAGAGTAGAACAGTGGGCTAAGCACACACCCCTGAGGTGTGCCAGTGTTTTTTGTCAGTGAGGAGGAGATGTTATCACCAATCTGCATAGATTGTGGTCTTCTGGTTAGGAAGTCGAGGATCCAATTGCAGAGGGAGGTACAGAGGCCCAGGTTCTGCAACTTCTCAATCAGGATTGTGGGAATGATGGTACTGTATTAAATGCTGAACTATAGTCGATGAACAGCATCCTGACATAGGTGTTTGTGTTGTCCAGGTGGTCTAAAGCCGTGTGGAGAGCCATTGACCTATTGTGGCGACAGGGAAAATGCAATGTGTCCAGGTGCTTGCTGAGGCCTTATGAAACCGAAAGTATTCTGCAGTCAACAATGGTTTTGGTTCGAAATGTTCCTGCATTGCTTTGACAATTTCTGCAAAACTTATTTTGGATGGCTTGATTGGAGTAGTTAAACTTTGAAGTTTACTGTGTGCCTTTGAGGGAAACTGTATGCCCTTAAACCCAAGGCACTTATTTAGCAGTTACCTCTCATCGGCTGTTTCATTTGCTTCAGTATGTATGAGCCAATTACCTGTTGTGTAATCTGTTCCAACGTAGCCAGCTATTTCTGCTCATTTTTTTATGATTATTATCACTCGGTACTCACTCTTTATGAACCCTGAATTCTTCTGCTTACAGCCCTTTTTTTTAAAACTCAACATTGGGCTGCGTTATTTAATCACCATGTTTTTTTTAAGTTTGAACATCTCAGTGCACTTTAACAGATTGGCAGCTTTCTTGTGTACATTTTAAAATATCTTGTTGCCAATGTTATGTTTGTTAACTACAAAACATTAAATTAATTCAAAGGAAAAAAATTGGGAGTCAGAAAGTGTGGGTCTAACTTTAAGTTTACTTTGCAAGACGCAGTTATCATGTGGTAGCGTGATAATGAAATTCAAGTATTTATACATATAACAACAATGAATTTTGTCAACAAACAAGAATGCTCTATCAATATATATATGTATATATTCAAGATTACGCAAATATTGTCGAAATATTAAAAACAGAACAATCAGGATGAAGCTACAGGAGCCTCAGGACTCACACCACCATTTTCAGGAACAGTTATTACTCCTCAGCTATCAGGATCTTGATCTGTGGGAGAGGGGTAGAGATGCAGTTCCTATTAAAAGTATTCATTCCCCTTTTGGAAGTTTTCATGTTTTATTGTTTTACAACATTGAATCACAGTGGATTTAATTTGGCTTTTCTGACACTGAACAACAGAAAAAGACTCTTTCATGTCAAAGTGAAAACAGATCTCTACAAAGTGATCTAAATTAATTACAAATATAAAACAAAATAATTGCATAAGTATTCACCCCCTTTAATAAACAAATCATCACTGGTGCAGTGAATTGGTTTTGGAATTCACATAATTATTTAAACAGAGATTACCCGTGTGCAGTCAGGGTGTTTCAATTGATTGTAGTAAAAATACTCCTGTATCTGGAAAGTCCAACTGATAGTGAGTCAGTATCCTGGCAAAAACTACACCATGAAGACAAAAGAACACTCCAAGCAACTCCACAAAAAGTTTATTCAAAAGCACAAGTCCGGAGATGGATACAATAAATTTCCAAGTTGCTGAATATCCCTCGGAGTACAATTAAGACAATTATCAAGAAATGGAAAGAATATGGCAGAGCTGTAAATCAGCCTAGAGCAGGCCATCCTCAAAAACTGAGTGACCGTGCAAGAAGGGGAATAGTGAGGGAGGCCACCAAGAGACCCGTGACAACTCTGGAGGAGTTACAAGCTTCAGTGGCTGAGATGGGAGAGACTGCGCATACAACAACTGTTACCCGGGAGCTTCACCAGTCGCAGTTTTATGGGAGAGTGGCAAAGGGAAAGCCACTGTCGAAAACGAACTCTCATGAAATCTTGGCTAGAGTTTACCAGAAGGCACGTGTGAGACTCTGAAGTCAGCTGGAAGAAGGTTCCATATTGTGATGAAACCAAAATCCAGTTCTTTAGCCATCAGACTAAACACTATGTTTGGTGTAAACCAAACACCGCACATCATTGTAAACACACCATCCCTACCATGAAGCATGATGGTGGCTGCATCATGCTGTGGGGATGATTCACTGTAGTAGGTCCTGGAAGGTTTGTGAAGGTAGTAAAATAAATGCAGCAAAATACAGGGAAATACTGGAGGAGAACTGTGACTTGGCAGAAGATTTGTTTTCTTGCAAGACAATGACCCCAAGCATAAACAAAAGCTACACAGGAAAGGCTTAAAAACTGCAAAGTAATAGACAATAGGTGCAGAAGTAGACCATTCGGCCCCTTGAGCCTGCACCGCCACCTTGAGATCATAGCTGATCATCTACTATCAATACCCAGTTCCTGCCTTGTCCCCATATCCCTTGGTTCCCTATCCATAAGATACCTATCAAGCTCCTTCTTGAAAGCATCCAGAGAATTGGCCTCCACTACCTTCTGAGGCAGTGCATTCCAGACCCCCACAACTCTGTGGGAGAAGAAGTTTTTCCTTAGCTCTGTCCTAAATGACCTACCCCTTATTCTCAAACCATGCCCTCTGGTACTGGATTCTCCCAGCATCTGGAACATATTTCTTGCCTCTATCTTGTCTAATCCCTTAATAATCTTATATGTTGCAATCAGATCCCCTCTCAATCTCCTTAATTCCAGTGTGTACAAGCCCAGTCTCTCTAACCTCTTTGCATAAGACAGTCCGGACATCCCAGGAATTAACCTTGTGAATCTACGCTGCACTTCCTCTACAGCCAGGATGTCCTTCCTTAACCCTGGAGACCAAAACTGTGTACAATACTCCAGGTGTGGTCTCACCAGTGCCCTGTACAAATGCAAGAGGATTTCCTTGCTCTTGTACTCAATTCCCTTTGTAATAAAGGCCAACACTTCATTAGCCTTCTTCACTGCCTGCTGCACTTGCTCATTCACCTTCAGTGACTGATGAACAAGGACTCCTAGATCTCTTTGTATTTCTCCCTTACCTAACTCTACACCATTCAGATAATAATCTGCCTTCCTGTTCTTACTCCCAAAGTGGATAACCTCACACTTATTCACATTAAACGTCATCTGCCAAGTATCTGCCCACTCACCCAGCCTATCCAAGTCACCCTGAATTCTAACATTCTCATCACATGTCACACTGCCACCCAGCTTAGTATCATCAGCAAACTTGCTGATGTTATTCTCAATGCCTTCATCTAAATCGTTGATGTAAATCGTAAACAGCTGTGGTTCCAATACTGAGCCCTGTGGCACCCCACTAGTCACCACCTGCCATTCCGAGAAACACCCATTCACCACTACCCTTTGCCTTCTATCTGCCAACCAGTTTTCTATCCATGTCAATGTCTTCCCCCCGATGCCATGAGCTTTGATTGTACCCACCAGTCTCCTATGTGGGACCTTATCAAATGCCTTCTGAAAATCGAGGTACATTACATCCACTGGATCTCCCTTGTCTAACTTCCTGGTTACATCCTCGAAAAACTCCAACAGATTAGTCAAGCATGATTTACCCTTGTCCTGGAGTGGCCATGTCAGAGCCCAGACCTCAATCCAATGTGGCTGGACTTGAAAGGGGCTGTTCACTCACAATCACCATGCAAGCTGACAGAGCTTGAGCGGTTTTGTAAAGAAGAATTGGAAAAAAATTGCAGTGTCCAGATGTGCAAAGCTGATGGAGACCTATCCACACAGACTCAAGGCTGTAATTGCTACCAAAGCTGCATTCACTAAATACTGACTTGAAGGGGGTGAATATTTATGCAATCAACTATTTTGTTTTTAATATTTGTTAATAATTTAGATTACTTTGTAGAGATTTGTTTTCACTTTGAAACAACAGTCCTATTCTGTTGATCTGTGTCAATGAAGCCAAATTAAATCCACTGTGATTCAATGTTGTAAAACAATAAAACATGTAAGCTTCCGGGGGGGGGGGGGTGGCAAATACTTTTTATAGGCACTGTAACTTCACTCACTCCATCACTGAACTGTTCCAACAACCCATGGGCTTGCTTTCAAGGTCTCTTCGTTGCATATTTCGATATTTATTTACTATTATTTTGTTTTATCCATTGTATTTGCACGTTTGTTGTTTGTCCATGTTATGAGCAGCCTTTCACTGATTCTATTCTGTTTTATTTGTATTTACTGTGAATGCCCGCAAGGAAATGAATCTCAGGATTGTATACGGTGACATATGAGAACTTTGATAATACAGTTCCTCAGAACATTAACTTTGAATCTGATTCTGGATTGGAAGTTGCACACACAGCTAGCATGTCTGCCCAAGACAGAAATACGGATCTTTCCAGGCACAGAGGGATTGGGGGACAGGGTCAGTGCAGGAAGATGGTGTTGTGGTAAAAGATCAGGTGTGATCTGTGAACGGGGGGGGGGCAGGCATAAAGGGACCTGATGGCCAACTGCTGCCTCTATTTATATCCTTCTTAAAAGAAGGACATTTCTGATAATGCATTTCTGGATTTTAAATTCCCAGTTGCCAGGATCGAACCCATTTTACAGCAGATTCTCAACAGTAAATGTTTAACGAATGACTCAGTGTCTCCTTGTTGTCCCAGGAACAAGGTTAAGCACACATCGAATCTGGCTTCATCCACAACGGTCTTCAGTATTGCAGAGGCCAGCATCAGACAAGTTGAACTCGGAAATTCTGGAGTAACCTGTCCTTCCACACAAAGTGCAGCACCCCATCCCATTGTCTGGCAAACGCACAGTAAGACTCCAAACCTGATCATGAGCAGAGAACAGGGAATACTCAACAGGGAAGGCAGCAGCCGTGCAGGAAGTAACGGTGAATGTACTTGTTGCAGAGTATAGCACCACTGTAATAGTGGGGGCTGGAGGGACCACGTTCAACATCAGTCATTGCACTGTGGGAGGGGCATTAGTGAGGGTGGGTCACTCTGGCAGAGGCGTTACTGAGGTCGGGTCACACTGGGAGGGGCAGTACTGAGGGAGGGTCTCACTGTGGGGGGGTGGTACTGACGGTGGGTCAAACTGAGAGGGGTGGTACTGTGGGAGGGGTACTGAGGGAGGGTCACACTGTGGGAGGGGTGGTACTGAGGGAGGGTCTCACTGTGGGAGGGGTGGTACTGACGGTGGGTCAAACTGAGAGGGGTGGTACTGTGGGAGGGGTGGTACTGAGGGAGGGTCTCACTGTGGGGGGGTGGTACTGACGGTGGGTCAAACTGAGAGGGGTGGTACTGTGGGAGGGGTACTGAGGGAGGGTCTCACTGTGGGAGGGGTGGTACTGACGGTGGGTCAAACTGAGAGGGGTGGTACTGTGGGAGGGGTGGTACTGAGGGAGGGTCTCACTGTGGGGGGGTGGTACTGACGGTGGGTCAAACTGAGAGGGGTGGTACTGTGGGAGGGGTACTGAGGGAGGGTCACACTGTGGGAGGGGTGGTCACACTGTGGGAGGGGTGGTACTGAGGGAGGGTCACACTGTGGGAGGGGTGGTACTGAGGGAGGGTCACACTGGGGGAGGGGTGGTACTGAGAGAGGATCAAACTATGGGCCTCTTATAATCTTGTACACCTCTATCAATTCACCTGTCATTGGCCAAGTGTGGCCTAACCAGGGTTTTATCAAGGACACGGCTCTGTAATTGGCCACTGACCAAGCTGCCTTTCCCAAAAGATTTTTATAATGCAATAACTACAATGCTGTTAACATCGATCAGTCTTAATGCTGTTCCTCTCCACCTAAACAGGGCTCAGGAGAAATCTGTTTTCCTTTAGCAATGTCCCAAAGACACTCTGTTTGCTGATGTCCTGTTGAATCAAACCTGCCTCCCCTCCCAAGGCCAATATCCATCGCAGTCAGCCAACTTTTAACAAGAGCATGTCAGTGCAAACTATTTGGGGAAAGGCTGGTCAGCTTTACTGATTATTTAGTAATCTGGTGGTTATAATACTCTGTTCCAGCACCAGTGAGTGGGGTTCAACTCCCGCCACTGTCTGCAGGAGTTTGTACATTCTCCCAGTGATCACACGCGTTTCCTCCAAGTGCTCTGATTTCCTCTGACATTCCAAAGATGTACGGATCAGGGTTGGTAGTTGTTGGCAAGCTGGAAGCACGGAGACAAATGTGGGCTGTCCCCTGGAACAATCGTCTGACTCTGTTGGTCGTTGATGCAAGCAACACTTTTCACAATTTTTTTGTCATGTCTTAACGTTCATGAGACTAATAAAGTTAAGCTTTACCTTTAACTTGGTTTAGAACAACCTTTAACTTGTTCTAAAGCTAGTTAATCTGAGAGAAATGCAACAGCTTCCCATTCACTTCCTCCCTCCCCTCCATTCAGTCCTTCACCCGTGAATCTGCTGGGGTTGTCTATTGTGTTTGACGTTTGCCATGCAGCCTCCTTCACCTTGCTGAGACACATTGTCAATTGGGGGAGCACCTCTGCCACAAGCAGGACTTCCTGGTGCCCAGTTCCCTTTCCCTTTGCCATTCCAACATGTCAGTCCACAGCCTTCTCCTTTGCCACGATGAGACCACATTCAGGTTCGAGGAACAAAGCTTCATTCCATCGGGAAGACCTCAAACCTGATGGCGTGAATATCGATTTATCCTTCTGGTAATTAAAAAAAATAATTTTTTCCCTCCCCTCTTCTATTCCCTTCTCTGGCCTCTCAGCACTCCTCCTCACCTATCTATCACCTCTCCACTTTCACCTTCTCCCGTGACCCACTCTCCTCTCCTAGCTGATACCTTCTACTCTGCCCTTTATCTTTCCCACCCAGCTGGCTTCATCTGGTTTGTTCTCCTTCCCCTCCATCCACCCTTTTTATTCTGGTATTTTACTCTCTTTTCCAGTCCTGAAGAAGGGCCTCAGCCCGAAACATTGACTGTTTATTCCTCTCCAAAGATGCTGTCTGACTTGTTGAGTTCCTCCGGCATTTTGTGTGTGTTGTAAAGAGTTAATCTGAAAATTGCACCACTCAAGCTCAGCTCAGGTTCGATACTCATTCCCACTGTACACGATAACATGATTTGTATCTCTGCAGAGAGGGACGTTGTGGGAACCAGTTCACAGGGAACTCCTCTAAATTCCCAGGTTTCCCCTCCAGCTTTGAACGCTTCCTCACTTTCATCTTGTGCATTATTCACAAGATTGTTTGTTGTTATTTACATGTGTAAAGGAGAAGAAAATAATTGTTACTACAGATCTAATGCAACACAATAAATTAAGGAATACAATAGTAAAAAATTAAATATAAATACATAAGATAGCTTATATATATATAGATTGTCAGTATGTCCATAAAGTGACTCTAGGCACAGGCGTGTCTGTACTAAGGTGACTGACAGGAAATGATAAAGTAGTAGTGGTTGGGGGTGTGGAGGGGTGGGTTAGTGGGAGGAGGTGTCGATCAGCCTCACTGCTTGGGGAAAGTAACTGATTTTGAGTCTGGTGGTCCTGGTGTGGATGCTACGTAGCCTTCTCCCTGATGGGAGTGGGACAACAGTCCATGAGCAGGGTGGGTGGCTCTTTCCCGGTCCCTTTCTGTTTAGATGTCCTGATGGTGGGTAGGCTGGTGCAGGTGATGCATTGGGCAGTTTTGACTACTTGTTGTTGAGCATTCCTATCCAGCACAGTGCAGTTTCTGTACCAAGCAGTGATGCAGCTTGTTCACATGCTCTCTACTGTGCATCTGCAAGGTCTGGCTTTCTTTAGCCTCCTCAGAAAGTAGAGGTGTTAATGAGCTTTCTTGATGTATTCTGGGACCATGAGAGATTGTGTGAGAAGTGCACTCCCAGGAGTTTGAAACTGCTTGCAGTTCCGCTGCTGTGCTGCTGATGTAAATTGGGGTGTGAGTTCTCCTGTACTCGATAACCATCTCCTTTGTCTTGTTGACATTGAGGAAGAGGTTATTTGCTTGGCACCAGACCTCGAGCTCTTCCACCTTCTCTCTGTAGGCTGCCTCATCTTTGTTGGTGATGAGCCCCACCCCTGTTGTGTCATTGGCAAACTTGGTATGATTGCTCAGGTGTTTGGCTGTGCAGTCACGTGCAAGCAGAGTGTACAGCAATGGTCTCAGCACACAGCTCCGGGGGACACCTGTGTTGAGGATGATGGGGAGGGAGGAGTGATTGTACATCCTGATTTTCTGACGTCTGTTGGTTAGGAAGTCTAACACCCAGTTTGAATAGTGATGTATTTAGGCTGAGGAGTCGGATCGTTTTTCACCAAGGCCTCTGTTGAATGCTGAACTGAAGCAGCATTCTGACATCAGTGTCCTTGGATTCTGGATGCGTTGGGGAGAGTTAATGACGGCATCTGTAATAGAATGATTCTGTTGGTCAGCTTATTTGTAACTTGTCGTAACTTAGAACATAGAACACTACAGCACACGCCTTTCAGCCCAGTGTGGTGCTAACCTTTTAACCTACTCTAAGTTCAATCTAACTCTTCCTTCCTACATAGCCTCCATTTTTCTATCACCCATGTGCCTAAGAGTTCCTAAAATATAATGTATCTGCCTGCTCACCACCCCGGCAGTGTGTTCCACACACCCACCATACAAGACTTATATCTCACATCCCTCTATACTTTCCTCCAATCACTTTGAAATTATGCTCCCTCACTTTAGCCATTTCCACCCTGGGAAAAACTCTGCCTGTCCACCCTATTGATGCCTCTTATCTTGTACACCTCTATCAAATCGCCTCTCATTATCCATCGCTCCAAAGAGAAAAGCCCTAGCTTGCTCAACCAATCCTCATAAGACAAGCTCTCTAATCCAGGCAACATCCTGGTAAATTTCCTCCGCACTCTCTCTGAAGCTTCCGCATCCTTCCTATAATGAGGTGACCAGATCTAAGCACAAAACTGTAAGCGTGGTCTAACAAGGGTTTTACAGAGCTGTAACATTACCCGGGAGCTCTTAAACTTGATTCCCTGATTGAAGACCAACAATCTATATGTCTTCTTAACCAACCTATCAACGTGCAACAATATTGAGGGACCCTGATCCTCCACACTGCGAAGAACCCATGAACACTACCTCACTATTCCTGTTTTGACCTCTTTACTTATTTTTTATTTTGTAATTTATAGTCATTTATTTTGGCTGCACTGTGTTACTGTCACAGTATGGGGTGTCCAGGGAGGGGTTGTCATGTTCATTCCAGGGCACCTCCCTCATCTTTGGTCCTCACAAGACACCCAGCTCTTGCTGTGGCTCCAAGTAGCTGTTTGTATGTAACAGAGGCCACACCCAGGTGCACCACTTGGACAGGTGGGCTAAACCAGGTGAGGGTAGCCGGCAGGCCTACCCCGGTGAGATAGGGACATGTGAAGTCGGCTCCGGTGGGCTGGGTAGATGAGGTGGTGGTTCTGCAACACTTCGAGGTCATGGCCATCCACTGCAACCAAGATAGACTCCAGCTGTGACGGCAACTTGTGCCACTGGACCTGGACCGAGAGAGTGGAACTGCCCCAGTTCCACATCAAATACTCTCCTGCACAGGTTTCCTGACATCTTCCGACATGCTGGACAACCAGCTGCTGTGCTGCCACATCTCACCACAGCTTGTCAGTGACATGGACCGATCCTGCTTCTGAACACCACGTGTGCTCAGCATTAACCCGTAAAACATTTTCTAATCCATTGGGCAAAGGCTTAATATCTTCGTGATAAGTTAGTGACTGTGAGGTGTGCCCCCTTTGATAAAATTAGAACTGCTTGGGAGCTTGATCTAAATATTTCTTTATCTGATGTGGTTTGGGATTCAATTCTTGTTAGTTAATTCAACCTCCCTATGTGCTCGCTACTGTCTTTTACGGTTGTACATCAGGCTCTCATGTCCAAATCTAAATTGTCCCGATTTTACCGACATTAGTGCTGTTTGTGACAAGTGTAAAGGTGACAAGGCTTCTCTTATCCATATGTACTGGGCCTGTCCTAGTCTGGAGAAATTTTGGAGAGAAGTTTTTTTCACCTTTATCCCATAATCTTAATTGCCACTTAGAACCTGATCCTCTGATTGCTCTTTTTGTACCTTGGGTGAGGCAGATAAACATCTGAGTCCGACTAAACGCCGTATGTTACCTTTTGCCTCTCTTTTGGCTAGACGCTTAGTTCTCCTTAAGTGGAGAGATGTTGCCCCACTCACTCATGCTCAATGGCTTAGTGATAGTATGTCCTGTTTTGACTTTGAAAAAATTCATTACTCACTTCTCAACCCAGACATAAAATTTCAAAAGATGTGGGGACCTTTTTTGATTATTTTCATAATTCCTCTTTAGATTAAGTTTATTCTTCTTAATCCCTTGCTTTCAGCTTTTTTTCCCTCTATAAGTTTCATGGTTTCTTTTTGATGGAAATTACATTATAGTTTTTGTAGTAGGCATTATTATTCTTTTTTTTAAAGTATATTTACAGTTTTGGGAGGTTGAATGCTCTTATTATTTTTTTTACATAATGTAATGGTTGGCCTGGAGGTTTTTAGTGGGTGGGAAGGGGCGGATACTAACTTTATATGATTTTGTTCTGGGTGCTGTTTTCTTATTGTTATGAGTTATAATTTTGATATGTTTATTTTGCACTGTATTAGTTCTCATTTTGCTGCTGGGCTTTTTTTCCTTTGTAGTTGGTTTGTAGAAATGCATAAAAAAAATCAATAAAAAAGCATTTTCTGTGGACAGGAGAGGGGCCAGAGCTGCAGATAACCTAGTGACGTGGAACAATCCTGATTCTGAACATCGCTTGTGCTCAACATTAACCCATAAAACGTTTTCTGTGGACAGGAGAGGGGCAAGAGCTGCGGATAATCGAGTGACGTGGACTGATCCTTCAGAACATTAGGCACTCCTCGTTCAGCTGGGGTCCTATACACCCTGACTCTCCCCAGTCACTGAGATCTCCTCTATCAACCCATGCTCTGGTTTAGTCATAGAGTCGTAGAACACTCCAGGACTGAAATAGGCCCTTCAGCCCATTGGCCCACACTCGGACCATAGCCCTCCATATCTCTCCTATACATGTACTTATCCAAATTTCTCTTAAATGTTGTAATCAAACCTGCATTCACCACTTCTGCTGACAGCTCGTTCCACACTCACACCACCCTTTGAGGGAAAAAGTTCCCCGTCATGTTCCCCTTATACTTTTCACCTTTTACTCTCAACCTGTGACCTCTAGTCCTAATCTCACCCAACCTCAGTGGAAAATACCTACTTCCATTTACCCCATCTCTACCCCCTCATAGTTCTTTGTAGATGCATCAATACGTCGGGCCCAGGATAGATCTTGAGAGATGTTGACACCCAGGAACTTGAAACTGCTCTCCCTTTCCACTGCTGATCCCTCGATGAGGACTGGTGTGTGTTTCCTCGACTTCCCCTTCCTAAAGTCCACAATCAATTCCTTTGTCTTGCTGATGTTGAGTGCAAGGTTGCTGTTGTGCTATCACCCAACCAGGAGATCTATTGACTCTATTCCCACCTCATGGGTAGAGTTACAGGTGGACATTTAGAGGCAGGTAGGGTCACAGGTGGCAGAGACAGGTGGACAGTTAGAGGCAGGTAGGGTCACAGGTGGCAGAGACAGGTGGACAGTTAGAGGCAGGTAGGGTCACAGGTGGCAGAGACAGGTGGACAGTTAGAGGCAGGTAGGGTCACAGGTGGCAGAGACAGGTGGACATTTAGAGGCAGGTAGGGTCACAGGTGGACATTTAGAGGCAGGTAGGGTCACAGGTGGACATTTAGAGGCAGGTAGGGTCACAGGTGGACATTTAGAGGCAGGTAGGGTCACAGGTGGACATTTAGAGGCAGGTAGGGTCACAGGTGGACATTTAGAGGCAGGTAGGGTCACAGGTGGACATTTAGAGGCAGGTAGGGTCACAGGTGGACATTTAGAGGCAGGTAGAGTCACAGGTGGACATTTAGAGGCAGGTAGGGTCACAGGTGGACATTTAGAGGCAGGTAGGGTCACAGGTGGACATTTAGAGGCAGGTAGGGTCACAGGTGGACAGTTAGAGGCAGGTAGGGTCACAGGTGGACATTTAGAGGCAGGTAGGGTCACAGGTGGACATTTAGAGGCAGGTAGGGTCACAGGTGGACATTTAGAGGCAGGTAGGGTCACAGGTGGCAGAGACAGGTGGACATTTAGAGGCAGGTAGGGTCACAGGTGGACATTTAGAGGCAGGTAGAGTCACAGGTGGACATTTAGAGGCAGGTAAGGTCACAGGTGGACATTTAGAGGCAGGTAGGGTCACAGGTGGACATTTAGAGGCAGGTAGGGTCACAGGTGGACAGTTAGAGGCAGGTAGGGTCACAGGTGGACATTTAGAGGCAGGTAGGGTCACAGGTGGACAGTTAGAGGCAGGTAGGGTCACAGGTGGACATTTAGAGGCAGGTAGAGTCACAGGTGGACATTTAGAGGCAGGTAGGGTCACAGGTGGACATTTAGAGGCAGGTAGGGTCACAGGTGGACAGTTAGAGGCAGGTAGGGTCACAGGTGGACATTTAGAGGCAGGTAGGGTCACAGGTGGACAGTTAGAGGCAGGTAGGGTCACAGGTGGACATTTAGAGGCAGGTAGGGTCACAGGTGGACATTTAGAGGCAGGTAGGGTCACAGGTGGACATTTAGAGGCAGGTAGGGTCACAGGTGGACATTTAGAGGCAGGTAGGGTCACAGGTGGACATTTAGAGGCAGGTAGGGTCACAGGTGGACATTTAGAGGCAGGTAGGGTCACAGGTGGACATTTAGAGGCAGGTAGGG
The DNA here is from genome assembly GCF_030144855.1 of Hypanus sabinus. Taxonomy (NCBI): domain Eukaryota; kingdom Metazoa; phylum Chordata; class Chondrichthyes; order Myliobatiformes; family Dasyatidae; genus Hypanus; species Hypanus sabinus. Next base: position 91,074,593 of record NC_082720.1, on the reverse strand, counting down.
TCACAGCAATTTGCCTTTCGCCACAATAGGCCTACGGTGGAGGTGATCTCATTGGCTCTTCATGTGACCTTGGATCACCTGGACAATACAAATACCTCTGTCAGGGTGCTGCCTACTGATTACAGCTCAGTGTTCAACACCATCATTCCTACAGGTCTGATCAAAATGCTCCAAAACCTGGGCCTCTGTACCTCTCTCTGCAAAAGAAGGCCAGACAGTGGCTATACTTTAGGAGTTTGAAGAGATTTGACATGTCAACAAATACACTCAGAAACTTCTATAGTTGTACTGTGGAGAGCATTCTGACAGGCTGCATCGCTGTCTGGTATGGAGGGGCTACTGCACAGGACCGAAAGAAGCTGCAGAAGGTTGTAAATCTAGTCATCTCCATCTTGGGCACTAGCCTTCAGGGAGTGGTGTCTCAGAAAGACAGCATCCATTATTAAGGACCTCCAGCACCCAGGGCATGCCCTCTTCTCACTGTTACCATCAGGGAGGAGGTACAGAAGCCTGAAGGCACACACTCAGTGATTTAGGAACAGCTTCTTCCCCTCTGCCATCCGATTCCTAAATGGACATTGAATCTTTGGACACTACCTCACTTTTTTTTAATATACAGTATTTCTGTTTTTGCCCATTAAAAAAAAATCTATTCAATATACATAATTTATTGTTTATTATCATTATTATTTTTATTTTATTTATTTTTCTCTCTCTGCTGGATTATGTATTGCATCGAACTGCTGTTGCTAAGTTAACAAATTTCACATCACATGTCAGTGATAATAAACCTGATTCTGATTTGGATCCTTGACTTCCTCACAGAAAGACCATAATCTGTGTGGATCAAAAATAACATTTCCTCTTCACTGATGATCAACACTGGTGCACTTCAGGGATGTGTGCTTAGCCCACTGCTCTACTCTCTGTATACACATGACTCTGTGGCTGGGCATAGGTCAAACACCATCTATAAATTTGCTGATGATACAACTACTCTTGGCAGAATTTCAGATGGTGACAATGAGGCATACAGGAGCAATGTAGATCAGCTGGTTGAATGGTGTGGTACAACTCAATGTCAGAAAGACCAAAGAACTGATTGAGGACATCAGGAAGGGTAGGATGAGGGAACACACACCAGTCCTCATAGAGGGATCATAAGTGGAGAGAGTGAGCAATTTCAAATTTTTGGGTATTATCATCGGAGGATCTACCTTGGACCCAGGGTATGCAGCTATAAAGAAGGCATAACAGCTGTTATATTTCATTAGGAGTTTGATGAGATTTGGTATGTCACCAAAGACACTCACAAATTCCTACACATGTGCTGTGCTGTAACACTGTATGGTATGGAGGGGAGGGGCCTCTGCACAAATTGAAATAAGCTGCAGAAAGTTGTAAACTTAGTCAGCCCATCATGGGCAATAGCACCCCCAACATCCAGGACATCTTCCAGCAGACGTGCCTCAAAAAGGCGGCATCTATCCTGCCTTTACCCAGGACATGCCCTCTTCCCAGTGCTACCATCAGGGAGGGGGTACAGGAGCCTGAAAACCCCTCCTCTCATTACTACCATCAGGGAGGAGGTACAGGAGTCTGAAGACCCCTCTTCTCATTACCATCAGGGAGGGGATACAGGAGCCTGAAGACCCCTCTTCCCATTGCTACCATCAGGAAGGGGGTACAGGAGCCTGAAGACCCCTTGTCTCACTGTTACCATCAGGGAGGAGGGACAGGAGCCTGAAGACCCCTCGTCCCATTGCTACCATCAGGGAGGAGGTACAGGAGCCTGAAGACCCCTCTTCTCATTGCTACCATCAGGGAGGGGGTACAGGAGCCTGAAGACCCCTCTTCTCATTGCTACCATCAGGGAGGGGGTACAGGAGCCTGAAGACCCCTCGTCCCACTGCTACCACCAGGGAGGGGGTACAGGAGCCTGAAGACCCCTCTTCCCACTGCTACCATCAGGGAGGGGGTACAGGAGCCTGAAGACCCCTCTTCTCATTGCTACCATCAGGGAGGAGGTACAGGAGCCTGAAGACCCCTCGTCCCACTGCTACCACCAGGGAGGGGGTACAGGAGCCTGAAGACCTCTCTTCTCATTGCTACCATCAGGGAGGGGGTACAGGAGCCTGAAGACCCCTCTTCCCATTACCATCAGGGAGGAGGTACAGGAGCCTGAAGACCCCTCTTCTCATTGCTACCATCGGGGAGGGGGTACAGGAGCCTGAAGACACCTCTTCCCACTGCTACCATCAGGGAGGAGGTACAGGAGCCTGAAAACACACACCCAACGATTCAGAAACAGCTTCTTCCCCTCCACCATCAGATCCCTGAATGGACAATGAACCCATGAACACTCCCTCTCTGCTCTCTTTACACTACTCATTTAACTTTAAAAAATGATATGTACTTCCTATTGTAATTCACAGCTTTTATTATGTATTGCAATGTACTGAAACAACACATTTCACAACAATGTCAGAGATATTAAACTTGATTCTGATATCTACATTATTATTTGTTAACTTGTTTGTGGTGATATCACTTTTATGTTGTGTGTGTGAGTCACATGTACCATGTTGTGCACCCTGGTCCGGGTTGTTCGTTTGACGGTGTACACGTTAACGGTTGAATGACTATAAACTGAACTTGACTTTAACTTGAGAGACCGCAGTGAGGGGAAGTGAGGGAGGTCAGCCTCGCAGACCCATTACTCAGCAGTATGTACACATCTAGAGTGTGCCTTTGGGAGGAAGCTTCAGAAAATCTTCACACCAAATCCCACAGCAGAAAAGACTGAAGGGTTCCCATTCAAGGCTTGAGAACATGGAGGCCATTCTGCCCCATAATTTTATACTACCTCCTTATCAGCCCAATTCTCTTGCTGATTACCATGAGACTACTAGACGCTGACATAGGAGCAGAGTTGGGCCATTTGGCCCATCGAGTCTGCTCTGCCATTTCCCTGCTGTCCAGCAGCCCCCTCCCACCATAAAGGGGTATAAATTGCCTGCACGTAGGTGGGATGTGGGAGAAATCCGGAGCACTGTTCTCCAACCCCCATCCTACCTCAACCTGTCCCATAATCACCTATCCCTCCCTCCCCAATACCTCATCTGCCCACTCCCTCTCTCTTTCCTCCATTCCCTCCTCACTCAGCCCTTCCCTCTCCCTCATCCTCCCCCTCCCACCGCCGAGTAACGGGGCGGCGCTTCCGTGGGGGTGGGGGTGGAGCTGCTGTGAGTTCGCGGAACCTCGGAGCCCGGGGAGAAGAGAATCTAGAGACCGGGGAGAGGAGAGTTCAGAGCCCAGAGACCGGGGAGAGCAGAGTTCAGAGCCCGGAGACCGGGGAGAGGAGAGTTCAGAGCCCGGAGACCGGGGAGAGCAGAGTTCAGAGCCCGGAGACCGGGGAGAGCAGAGTTCAGAGCCCGGAGACCGGGGAGAGCAGAGTTCAGAGCCCGGAGACCGGGGAGAGCAGAGTTCAGAGCCCGGAGACCGGGGAGAGCAGAGTTCAGAGCCCGGAGACCGGGGAGAGCAGAGTTCAGAGCCCGGAGACCGGGGAGAGGAGAATCTAGAGACCGGGGAGAGCAGAGTCCAGAGCCCGGAGACCGGGGAGAGCAGAGTTCAGAGCCCGGAGACCGGGGAGAGGAGAGTTCAGAGCCCGGAGACCGGGGAGAGGAGAGTCCAGAGCCCGGGGACCGGGGAGAGCAGAGTTCAGAGCCCGGGGACCGGGGAGAGCAGAGTTCAGAGCCCGGAGCCTGGGGAGAGCAGAGTTCAGAGCCCGGAGACCGGGGAGAGGAGAGTCCAGAGCCCGGAGAGAGGAGCCCGGAGCCCGGGGAGAGGAGAGTCCAGAGCCCGGAGCCCGGGGAGAGCAGAGTTCAGAGCCCGGAGCCTGGGGAGAGCAGAGTCCAGAGCCCGGAGAGAGGAGCCCGGAGCCCGGGGAGAGCAGAGTTCAGAGCCCGGAGACCGGGGAGAGGAGAGTCCAGAGCCCGGAGAGAGGAGCCCGGAGCCCGGGGAGAGCAGAGTTCAGAGCCCGGAGACCGGGGAGAGGAGAGTCCAGAGCCCGGAGAGAGGAGCCCGGAGCCCGGGGAGAGCAGAGTTCAGAGCCCGGAGACCGGGGAGAGGAGAGTCCAGAGCCCGGAGAGAGGAGCCCGGAGCCCGGGGAGAGCAGAGTTCAGAGCCCGGAGAAGCGGGGGCGAAGAGCCAAGAGAGAGAGGAGAATCCGGTCGGGCCGTTGCCCCGGGACGGAATGCAGCCGCCCCCCAGGAAGGTGAGTGGGAGGAGAAGGAGGGGCCGACAGCATGGGAAGAGGCGGAGGGATGTAAGAAAGTGGGGAGGAGGTGAGCCTTGGCTGAGAGGTGAGGGTGTGGGGGAGCGGATGAGAGCAAGAGTAGTGGGTCTAGGGGGGAAAAGATGAGGGAGAGGTAGGTAATGCAAAAGGAGGTGTGTGACGGGTAGGGGTATCGAGGGGGTAGGGGTGGTTGAGGGTAGAAGGGGGAAGGATTGAGGGTGGGGAATGTGATGCCACTGATGGTATTACCCTCTCTCTGTCCCGGGGCAGGTGGGGAGGAGGGAGGTGGGATGGTGAAGGGAAGGGGGTAGAGAGTGGGGAGACTGTACCACAGCACTCTATTACCCCCCCTCTGTGCTGGGGCAAGTGGAGAGAAGGGAGATAGGGAGCGTGTGAGGGGGAAGGGGGTTGAGGATGGGGAGACTGTAGCCACAGCCCTGTATTACCCCCTGTCTGTCCCAGGGCAAGTGGAGAGAAGGGAGATAGGGAGCGTGTGAGGGGGAAGGGGGTTGAGGATGGGGAGACTGTAGCCACAGCCCTGTATTACCCCCTGTCTGTCCCAGGGCAAGTGGAGAGAAGGGAGATAGGGAGCGTGTGAGGGGGAAGGGGGTTGAGGATGGGGAGACTGTAGCCACAGCCCTGTATTACTCCCTCTCTGTCCCGGGACAGGTGCGTGGGAGTCCAGATGTGAAGTTCAGCTTCTCGGAGCAGTTGTGCAGAGCCCAGAGCCGACAACAACTGGAACTGGAGCTGCTCGAAGACCTCAGGTGGGGAGGGGTATGCGACAGATGCAGGGGGAGGGTGAGAGATCCACAGTGAGGGGAGGGGGCAGAAGTGTCAAATCAGAAGATGCAGAAAATTCTCAGCAGGTCGAGCAGCGGCTGCGGTGACGGGAGTGTCGGTCAACAGGCGCGGTGATCGGTACGTCGGGCGGGGGCTGCGGTGACGGGAGTGTCGGTCAACAGGCGCGGTGATCGGTACGTCGGGCGGGGCTGCGGTGACGGGAGTGTCGGTCAACAGGCGCGGTGATCGGTACGTCGGGCGGGGCTGCGGTGACGGGAGTGTCGGTCAACAGGCGCGGTGATGGGTACGTCGGGCGGGGGCTGCGGTGACGGGAGTGTCGGACAACAGGCGCGGTGATGGGTACGTCGGGCGGGGGCTGCGGTGACGGGAGTGTCGGTCAACAGGCGCGGTGATCGGTACGTCGGGCGGGGGCTGCGGTGACGGGAGTGTCGGTCAACAGGCGCGGTGATCGGTACGTCGGGCGGGGGCTGCGGTGACGGGAGTGTCGGTCAACAGGCGCGGTGATTGGTACGTCGAGCAGCGGCTGCGGTGACGGGAGTGTCGGTCAACAGGCGCGGTGAAAAACGTAGACTGTCCATTTCCCCACATCTGTGTTGCTCCAGCTCCCAGCATTCTAAAGTCTCTTTTGTGTCTGATTTTATTTTATTTGGAGATACAGCAAGGAACAGGCCATTCTGGGCCAACACCCCCCCCCCCCAGCAACCCACCTCTTTAACCCTAGCCTCATCATGGGACAATACACAATGACCAATTAGCCTAGGAACCAGTGCGTCTTTGAATTGTGGGAGGAAACCAGAGCATCTGGAAGAAACCCACGTGGTCACGGGAAGGAGCATACAAGCTTGCTTTCAGAGGAGGCCAGAAGTGAATTCTGAACTCTGATGCCCGAACTGCAATAGTGCTGTGCTTCCATGCTTTCCTAAAGTGAGTGTGAGCGTCTGGGGCCAACGTCAGGATGTGTGTGTGAGAGAGAAAAGGGCTTGTTTCACCGTTGTTATTGGGTCAGGTTTAGCATCATTGGCATACGTTGTCATATTAGTTGTTTTAAGGCATTAGTACATTGCAATACCTAGTGCAAAAAGGGAACAAATATATTGAGGTAGTGTGAACATGATTTGAGAGTTAGGGGGCAGAAGTTTAAGGGAAACACGAGGGGGTATTTCTTTACTCAGAGAGTGATAGCTGTGTGGAATGAGCTTCCTGTAGAAGTAGTAGAGGCCAGTTCAGTTGTGTCATTTAAGGTAAAATTGGATAGGTATATGGACAGGAAAGGAGTGGAGGGTTATGGGCTGAGTGCGGGTAGGTGGGACTAGTTGAGATTAAGAGTTCGGCACGGACTAGGAGGGCCGAGATGGCCTGTTTCCGTGCTGTGATTATTATATGGTTATATGAATGGGTTCACAGTCGATTTAGAAATCTGATGGTGGAGGGGAAGAATCTGTTCCTGACACAGAGTGTCTTCCGGCTCCTGTACCACCTCCTTGATGGTAGCAATGAGAAGAGGGCTTGTCCTGGGCAAGGGGGTCCTTAATGATGGGTAACACCTTTTTTGATGCATCACTTTCTGAGGATGTCCTCGATGCTGGGGAGGCAAGAGTCCATGATGGAGCTGGCTGAGTGTACAACTTTCTGATCCTGTGCAGTGGCCCCTCCATACCAGACAGGGAGGCAACCAGTTACAGTACTCTTCATGGTATATCTGTAAAAATTTGCAAGACTTATTTGTGTTGTCCCAGGCAGCCAACTAGAATAAGCCCCCTTTATTCCTACTCTTTACCTTAAGCCAATAAACCAATCTTCTATCCATGACAGTATCTGTCCTGTGGTACCATGGCTCTTAGCTTGCTAAGCAGCTTCTTGTGTGGCCCCTTGTCAAAGGCCTGAAAATCCGGGTAAACAACTTTCACTGACTCTTGATGAAAGGTCTCAGCCTGAAGCATCCACTGTTTATTCATTTCCAAAGATGCTGCCTGACCTGCTGAGTTCCTCCAGCATTTTGTGTGTGTTGCTTGTTATGGGCTTGCTGTGCTGGCACTGGTGTGTCTGATGACATTGTGGGTGCCCCCCAGCACATCCTCGGGTTGTGTAGGTTGCTAACGTAAAGGACACATTCCACTGTTTTTCGATGTGCAAGTGATGAATCTGAATCTGTAAGTTGAACTTGCTCCCTTCCAGTAAGATATAAACAGATACTTGTCGCATTGGAGAGAATCTGCCATTTATTGATGAGGAGGGAGCTTGCTTTATGAGAAGGTGGTGTGATAGAGTAGTGGTCAGTGTCAGGTTTTGAAGGGCTAGCAATTGGAAGACCAGGGTTCAATTCCCACCGCTATTTGTATGTTCCAGCGGGTTTCCTCCGGGTGCTCCGGTTTCCTCCCACATTCCGAAGACATGCGGGTTACAGCGAGTGGGTTGTGGGCACATTACTCGAACATACAGGAATATGGCAACTCTTGTGAGCTGCCCACAGCACAAACTCAGACTGTGGTGACTGTATGTTTCAATGTACAAGTGACGGATAAATCTAATCTCTGATCTGGAGCTAAGTGGCCATAGTTATTGGAGAGAGTCGAAGGGGGGTAAAGTTACCTCTGCCAAATCTTTGACAAATTCGCAGTATCTATGGCTGTGTGCTTCTCAGATTGGCGAATATAGAATGGTGAGTGGGGTTGGGGATGGCACTCTCCTTGGGGGTGGGGGGTGGTGTATTGGAAATCAGGAGAATCTCACGAACATCTGGAAATCTCTGATCAGAAATCTCTGGGTTCTCAACAGGTTTGTTAGTTCATCACCAGGGCTGATCAAAGTCCAGAGAAAAGTATATTTAGTTGAGTAGTTAGTACTTTTGTTTGCTCCCAGCAAAACTGCACCATGTCTTACCATCTCCATCTTGTGGGAAAAAATAGCAGTGTTGGGCTCCTGGACCAGCTGTAGCAATGAACTGTCTCTATGACTGTAGCCTGCAGCCATTGACACCTCAGCACTAAACTGTCTGTGACTGTGGCCTGCAGCCATTGACACTCACCTCAGCACAGAACTGTCTCTGTGACTGTGGCCTGCAGCCATTGACACTCACCTCAGCACAGAACTGTCTGTGACTGTGGCCTGCAGCCATTGACACTCACCTCAGCACTGAACTGTCTGTTACTGTGGCCTGCAGCCATTGACACTCACCTCAGCACTGAACTGTCTGTGTGACTGTGGCCTGCAGCCATTGACACACACCTCAGCACTGAACTGTCTGTGTGACTGTGGCCTGCAGCCATTGACACTCACCTCAGCACTGAAATGTCTCGGTGACTGTGGCCTGCAGCCATTGACACTCACCTCAGCACTGAACTGTCTGTGTGACTGTGGCCTGCAGCCATTGACACACACCTCAGCACTGAACTGTCTCCGTGACTGTGGCCTGCAGCCATTGACACTCACTTCAGCACTGAACTGTCTCTGTGGCTGTGGACCCACTCCGGGGAATCTGTGGTTCATGTTCTTTCTGTTCTTTGTTTACATTTTATTGTTTCTGCAATTTGTTCTTTTCTCGCACATTGGATATTTTAGTCTGTTTTGCGTGTGGTTTCTCACAGTTTCTACTGTGTTCCTTGTTTCGTGGCTGTCTGCAAAAAGATGAATTTCCAGGTTGTATCTGGTATACATATTCTGATAATAAATGTATTTTGAACTTTGATAGTTTGGGCTTTAATTGCAAGATGTGGGGGTCGTGCAGAGGGTGGTGTCTGCCATAGTGTTATATAACACAAGCCCAGGCCTTTCTGCCCAACTCATCCCTGCTGACCGAGGTTCCTACCTGAGCTCATCCCACTTACCTGTGTTTGACCCATAGCCCTCGAAGCACGTGTTCCCGACCTGGGCTGCACGGACTCCTCGGTTCGTGGTCTTGGCCCTTGGCATTCCAGAGGTCGGGAAACACTGGAATGCTTTCTTCCCCAGGTCCACATCCAGACATCTTTCTTTCTCACCTACAACTGAGCAGGTCGGGCAGCATCCAGAGAGGGAAATAAACAGTCGACATTTCAATCCAAGACCCTTCATCAGGAGCTGAGTAGTTTCTTCAGTGGAACTGTTTATTGATTTCCATAGAGACTGCCTGATCTGCAGAGTTACTCCAGCAATTTGTGTATGTTGTTCTGGATTAACAGCATCTGCAGGATCTCTTGTGTTCCTTCCTCACCTGAAACCTGTCTCCTTTAGTTTTAGGTTCCCTACCCTGGGAAAAAGACTGTGACCATCCACCTCCTGGATGTTGGAATGGCCGTAACCCAGGGAAAGAGTAGAGGCAGGCCAGTTCGAACATACGCAGTGAACAGCAGGCACCAAGGACGCTAGAACAGTGGGACCTTGGAGTACAAGTACACAGTGCCCTGAGCGTGGAGTCACAGACGGACAGGGGGTGCAGAAGGCTTTCGGCACACTCGCCAAAGGAGGGTTGCCACAGTAGTGTAGTGATTAGGGTGACGCGATTAAAGCTCAGGGCATTCCAGGGTTCAATTCCAGCGCCGTCTGTGACCAATTTATACATCCTCCCAGTGGGCATTGTGGGTTTCCTCCGGGAGCTCTGGTTTCCTCCCACTGTCCAAAGACGTACCGAGTAGAGGGTTAATTGGCCGTTGTAAATTGTCCTGCAATCAGGCTAGGGTTAAATCAGTGAGTAGCTGGGCAGTGCAGCTCATTGTGTCTCTAGATGAAATAGAAGTTGTGAGGTTCTGGAACGGTTGTGGGTGAGGCTGTACGTGCGACGTGTCAGCTTCGGGAAAGATGATATTAAACAAGAACATGCAGAACAAGATTGGTCGTCTTTCTTCAGGACACCACGAGCAGTGGGAAGCTGGAGGGTTGGGAAAACTTTAAAAAGCAACAGAACCACAAAGCGAGCAGTAAAGATAGATTATGAAAATAAACTAGCACAAAATATAAACATGGAAACTACAAGTTTTTATAGATGTATAAAGTAGAAAAGCGTGGCCAAAGTGAATGTAGGTCTCCTGGAGGACGAGAATGGGGAATTGATATTGGGGAATGAGGAAATGGCTGAGGCTTTGAATGAGTATTTTCTGTCAGTGTTCACAGTGCAGGACGCAGCTAACATGCCAAAGAGAGATGTTATAGATGCGATGGGAGGTGAGGACCTCGATACAATAGCTATCACTAAAGAAGTAGTGCTGAGCAAACTTATGGGCCTGAAGATAGATAAGTCCCCTGGTCCTGTTGGAATGCACCCCAGGGTACGGAAAGAAATGGCAGAAGTTATAGTAGAGGCTTTGGTGATAATTCACCAAATTTCTCTGGACTCTGGGCAGATCCCAGAGGATTGGAAGACAGTGAATGTCACGCCACTGTTCAAAAAAGAATGTAAGGAAAAGGCAGGTAACTATAGGCCAGTTAGTTTAACATCTGTAGTTGGGAAAATGCTTGAAGCTATCATTAAAGATGAAATAGTGAGTCATTTGGAAAGAAATTAATCCATCAGGCAGACACAGCATGGATTCAGCAAAGGCAGGTCCTGTTACTGAGGTTCTTTGAGGATATTTAGGAATAAAAGGGTTATCATATGAGGAATGTCTGGCAGCTCTTGGGTTGTATTCCCTGGAGTTCAGGAGAATGTTAAAAGGCCTGAACAGATTAGATATGACAAAGTTATTTCCCATGGTAGGGGAGTCCAGGACAAGAGGGCACGACTTCAGGATTGAAGGACGCCCATTTCGAACAGAGATGCGGAGAAATTACTTTAACTGTGGAATTTGTTGCCATGAGTGGCTTGAAGCCAAGTCATTGGGTGTATTTAAAGCAGAGATAGATAGGTTGTTGATCAGCCAGGGCATCAAATGGTATGGTGAGAAGGTGGGGGAGTGGAGATGATTGGAAGAATTGGATCAGCCCATGATTGAATGGTGGAGCAGACTCGATGGGCTGAATGGCCTATTTCTGCTCCTGTATCTTGTGGTCTTGCATAACGAGTACAGTGGATAGAAGGGAACAGATGGACAATATTTACGAGTTTTCAGAAGGTGTTGGATAAGATGCCACGTAAAAGACCTATCCACAGGATAAGGATGCATAGAGTTGGGGTGATATATCAGCATGGATAGAGGATTGGTGAACTAATAGAAAGTAGAGAGTTGGGACACATGGGTGTTCCTCCGGTTGGCAATCTGTGGTGAGTGGTGTGCCACAGGGGTCAGTGCTGGGCCCACAATTGTTCACAATATACATTAATGATATGGATGAAGGGACTGAGTGTAGTGTTCCTAAGTTTGCTGATGACACTAAATTGAGTGGAAAAGCAAATTGTGCAGAAGATACAGAGAGTCTGAAGAGAGATATAGATAGACTAAGTAGTGGGCGACGGTCTGGCAGATGGAGTACAATGTTTGTAAATGCGAGGTCATCCATTTTGGAAGGAAAAATGGAAGATCAGTTTATTATTTAAATGGAAAAAAAATTGCAGCTTGCTGCTGCACAGAGAGACCAGAGATGAGGAGGTTAGACTATTGAAGAGATTAAGTTGCGTGGGACTGTACTCACTGGAATTCAGAAGAATGAGAGGAGATCTTATAGAAACATATAAAATTATGAAAGGGATAGATAAGATAGAGGCAGGAAAGTTGTTTCCACTGGTAGGTGAGACTAGAACTAGGGGACATTGCCTCAAGATTTGGGGGAGTAGATGAAGAGGAACTGCTTTTCCCAGAGAATGGAGAATCTGTGGAATTCTCTGCCCAGTGAAGCAGTGGAGGCTACCTCAGTAAATATATTTAAGACAAGGTTGGATAGATTATTGCAAGTAGGGGAATTAAGGGTTATGGGGAAAAGGCAGGTAGGTGGAGATGAGTCCATGGCCAGATCAGCCGTGATCTTATTGAATGGCGGAGCAGGCTCGATGGCCGACTCCTGCTCCTATTTCTTACGTTCTTGTGTACAGGAAAGGTGTTATTAAACGAGAAGGTGCAGAACAAGATTTACAAGGATATTGCCAGGACTTGAGGGATGGAGTTAATAACAAGAGGTTGGACAGCCTGGAACTATATACTTTAGAATGCAGAAGACTGACAGAGGATCTGAGAGTAGTATAAAATCATAAGGGTCACAGATCGGGTGAATGTGCTCAGTCTTCTCCCAGGGTTGGAATCTGTGGAATGCTCCGCCGCAGACTGCGGTGGAGGCCAAGTCCACGGGTATATTTAAAGTGGAGGTTGATCGTTTCCTGATCAGTCAGGGCATCAAAGGATATGGTGAGACAGAAGTTGTATGGGGTTGAGTGGGATCTGGGATCAGCCATGATGGAATGGCAGAGCAGACTAGATGGGCTGAATGGCCTAATTCTGCTCCTATGTCTAATGGTGTTATGGATGTGGAGAGTCGAACCACTGGCAGAGCAAATGGTTGAGGCAGCTACATTAAATATACAAATACAGAAGATAACACATACATTGATTGTATGTCCATAAAGTGACGCGAGGCACAGGAGCATCTGTACATAAGATGACTGACGGGAAACGATAAAGTAGTGGTGGTTGGAGGTGTGGAGGAGTGTGTTAGTGGGTGGAGGTGTTAATCAGCCTTACTGCTTGGAGATAGTAACTGTCCGCTGGTCCTGATGTGGATGCTACGTAGCCTCCTCCCTGATGGGAGTGGGACAACAGTCCATGAACAGGGTGGGCGGGATCCCTCATGATGTTACTGGTCCTTTTCCAGCACCTTTCTGTATCAATGTCCTGATGGTGGGTGGGCTGGTGCCAGTGATGTGTCAGGCAGTGTTGAGCCTCCAAATCGGGCACAGTGCAGTTTCCATACCGTGCAGTGATGCAGCTTGTTAAGATGCTCTCCACTGTACATCTGTAGGATGACGTGCACGTCGTCCGGCTGTCTTCAGCCTCAGAAAGTAGAGGCGTTGGTGAGCTTTCCTGACTGTGTAGAAAGCACTTAGGACCATGAAAGACCATGGACAACATTTAAAAAGCACTGGGAGAGGTCCTTGAGTCAGAAAGGTTAGAGAGAGATGGACCATGAGAGAGCGTGGAACAACATTTAAAAAGCACTGGGAGGAAAGGTTTTGAGAGAGATGGGCCAAACACAGATGAATGGGTGGGGCACCTAGGTCAGTAAAGAGCGGCTGTGCCAAAGGGCCTTTCTTCAGGCTGTGTTGGAAATGAAAATTAAAAGCGAGTTAACAAGCCCCGGCACAAACTCCAACCCACCACCCCAATTTGAAATCCCTCTTTGGCAGAAGATGAAGCATGTGATTTAAAACTTCGACAAACTTCTACAGAAGCACAATGGAAAGTATCCCGACTGGTCGCATCACGGCCTGGTATGGAAACACCACTGCCCTTGAACAGAAAATCCTGCAAAAAGTAGTGGATACGGCCCAGTCCATCACGGGAAAAGCCCTCCCCACCACTGAGCACATATACACAGAGCACTGGATCCATCATCAGGGACCCCCACCACCCAGGCCATGCTCTCTTCTCACTGCTGCCATCAGGTAGAAGGTACAGGAGACTCAGGACTCACACCACCAGGGTCAGGAACAGTTATTACCCCTCAACCATCGGGCTGCTGAAGCAGAGGGAATAAATTCACTCACCCCAACATTGAACTGTTCCCACAACCCACGGACTCACTTTCAAGGACTCTTCATCTCATGTTCTCAGTATTATTTAATTTTATTTGCACAATTTGTCATCTTCTGCACATTGGTTGTTTCCCGATCTTTGTTATTCATAGTTTTTCAAAAATTCTACTGTATTTCTTTATTTTCTTGTGAATGCCTGCAAAAAATGAATTTCCAGCTAGTATATAATGACATAGTTCTCAGAACATATGGAACAGTACAGTACAGCATAGTACAGGCCCTTTGGCCCACAATATTGTGCTGACCTTTTAACCTAATCTAAGATCAATCTAGCCCTTCCCTCCCACACAGCCGCCATTTTCCTCTCATCCATGCGCCTATCTAAGAGTTCCTCAAATGTCCCTGATGTATCTGGCTCCACCTCCTCCCCTGTGGAGCATTCCACACACCCACCTCTGACATCCCCCGACACTTTCCTCCCGTCACCTTCAAATTACGCCCATCGTATTAGCCATTTCCAAAGAAAAAGTCTTTGACTATCCACTCGATCTGTGCCTCTTATCATCTTGTACACCTCTATCAGGTCAGCTCTCATCCTCCCTTCTGCTCCCTCTTTCTATTTCCTACCTCTCGTCGTCCCCTGTCTGTGCCGAGGGTGACCCCCCCCCAGTACTGCCCTTGCCACAGAGGCGGGGGTGGGGAACAGGCTGGTCGACTGGGCGGGGGTGGGGAACGGGCTAGTCGACGGGGTGGGGACGGGGAACGGGCTGGTCGACTGGGCGGGGGTGGGGAACGGGCTAGTCGACGGGGCGGGGGCGGGGAACGGGCTGGTCGACGGGGCGGGGACGGGGAACGGGCTGGTCGACTGGGCGGGGGTGGGGAACGGGCTAGTCGACGGGACGGGGAACGGGCTGGGTCGTACGGGGGCGGGGACGGGGAACGGGCTGGTCGACGGGGCGGGGACGGGGAATGGGCTGGTCGACGGGGCGGGGAACGGGCTGGTCGACGGGGTGGGGGTGGGGAACACCATATTGGTTCCTGTTAGATGGGTTTTTTTCATGGATGGGCTGTTGTTTCACACTGACCCCACTGCTGTGTTTTCTTTCAGGTCGTTCAGTAAACAGAGAGCAGCCATTGAGAAGGAATACGGTCAGGTAAGCTCCCGTGGCTCTGGGTTGGACTGCCTCACGCCTACACAAGAGTTAGTTATGGTCTTATGGTTTAATTCTGGGAATCATCATCTCATAGACTCACCCTGTTTCCTGTTCCCCGCCCCCACCCCGTCGACCAGCCCGTTCCCCCCCCGCCCCGTCGACCAGCCAGTTCCCCCCCCGCCCCGTCGACCAGCCAGATCCCCCCCCGCCCCGTCGACCAGCCAGATCCACCCCCGCCCCGTCGACCAGCCAGATCCCCCCTGCCCCGTCGACCAGCCCGTTCCCCGCCCCCGCCCCGTCGACCAGCCCTTTCCCCGCCCCCCGCCCCGTCGACCAGCCCTTTCCCCGTCCCCGCCCCGTCGACCAGCCCGTTCCCCGTCCCCGCCCCGTCGACCAGCCCGTTCCCCGTCCCCGCCCCGTCGACCAGCCCGTTCCCCGTCCCCGCCCCGTCGACCAGCCCGTTCCCCGTCCCCGCCCCGTCGACCAGCCCGTTCCCCGTCCCCGCCCCGTCGACCAGCCCGTTCCCGCCCCGTCGACCAGCCCGTTCCCCGTCCCCGCCCCGTCGACCAGCCCGTTCCCCGTCCCCGCCCCGTCGACCAGCCCGTTCCCCGTCCCCGCCCCGTCGACCAGCCCGTTCCCCGTCCCCGCCCCGTCGACCAGCCCGTTCCCCGTCCCCGCCCCGTCGACCAGCCCGTTCCCCGTCCCCGCCCCGTCGACCAGCCCGTTCCCCGTCCCCGCCCCGTCGACCAGCCAGTTCCCCCCCGCCCCGTCGACCAGCCCGTTCCCCGCCCCCACCCCGTCGACCAGCCCATTCCCCCCACGCCCCGTCGACCAGCCCGTTCCCCCCCCCCGTCGACCAGCCCGTTCCCCGTCCCCGCCACGTCGACCAGCCCGTTCCCCCCCCCGTCGACCAGCCCGTTCCCCGCCCCCGCCCCGTCGACCAGCCCGTTCCCCGCCCCCGCCCCGTCGACCAGCCCGTTCCCCGCCCCCGCCACGTCGACCAGCCCGTTCCCCGCCCCCGCCCCGTCGACCAGCCCGTTCCCCGCCCCCGCCCCGTCGACCAGCCCGTTCCCCGCCCCCGCCCCGTCGACCAGCCCGTTCCCCGCCCCCGCCCCGTCGACCAGCCCGTTCCCCGCCCCGCCCCGTCGACCAGCCCGTTCCCCGCCCCCGCCCCGTCGACCAGCCCGTTCCCCGCCCCCGCCCCGTCGACCAGCCCGTTCCCCGCCCCCGCCCCGTCGACCAGCCCGTTCCCCGCCCCCGCCCCGTCGACCAGCCCGTTCCCCGCCCCCGCCCCGTCGACCAGCCCGTTCCCCGCCCCCGCCCCGTCGACCAGCCCGTTCCCCGCCCCCGCCCCGTCGACCAGCCCGTTCCCCGCCCCCGCCCCGTCGACCAGCCCGTTCCCCGCCCCCGCCCCGTCGACCAGCCCGTTCCCCGCCCCCGCCCCGTCGACCAGCCCGTTCCCCGCCCCCGCCCCGTCGACCAGCCCGTTCCCCGCCCCCGCCCCGTCGACCAGCCCGTTCCCCGCCCCCGCCCCGTCGACCAGCCCGTTCCCCGCCCCCGCCCCGTCGACCAGCCCGTTCCCCGCCCCCGCCCCGTCGACCAGCCCGTTCCCCGCCCCCGCCCCGTCGACCAGCCCGTTCCCCGCCCCCGCCCCGTCGACCAGCCCGTTCCCCGCCCCCGCCCCGTCGACCAGCCCGTTCCCCGCCCCCGCCCCGTCGACCAGCCCGTTCCCCGCCCCCGCCCCGTCGACCAGCCCGTTCCCCGCCCCCGCCCCGTCGACCAGCCCGTTCCCCGCCCCCGCCCCGTCGACCAGCCCGTTCCCCGCCCCCGCCCCGTCGACCAGCCCGTTCCCCGCCCCCGCCCCGTCGACCAGCCCGTTCCCCGCCCCCGCCCCGTCGACCAGCCCGTTCCCCGCCCCCGCCCCGTCGACCAGCCCGTTCCCCGCCCCCGCCCCGTCGACCAGCCCGTTCCCCGCCCCCGCCCCGTCGACCAGCCCGTTCCCCGCCCCCGCCCCGTCGACCAGCCCGTTCCCCGCCCCCGCCCCGTCGACCAGCCCGTTCCCCGCCCCCCGCCCCGTCGACCAGCCCGTTCCCCGCCCCCCGCCCCGTCGACCAGCCCGTTCCCCGCCCCCGCCCCGTCGACCAGCCCGTTCCCCGCCCCCGCCCCGTCGACCAGCCCGTTCCCCGCCCCCGCCCCGTCGACCAGCCCGTTCCCCGCCCCCGCCCCGTCGACCAGCCCGTTCCCCGCCCCCGCCCCGTCGACCAGCCCGTTCCCCGCCCCCGCCCCGTCGACCAGCCCGTTCCCCGCCCCCGCCCCGTCGACCAGCCCGTTCCCCGCCCCCGCCCCGTCGACCAGCCCGTTCCCCGCCCCCGCCCCGTCGACCAGCCCGTTCCCCGCCCCCGCCCCGTCGACCAGCCCGTTCCCCGCCCCCGCCCCGTCGACCAGCCCGTTCCCCGCCCCCGCCCCGTCGACCAGCCCGTTCCCCGCCCCCGCCCCGTCGACCAGCCCGTTCCCCGCCCCCGCCCCGTCGACCAGCCCGTTCCCCGCCCCCGCCCCGTCGACCAGCCCGTTCCCCGCCCCCGCCCCGTCGACCAGCCCGTTCCCCGCCCCCGCCCCGTCGACCAGCCCGTTCCCCGCCCCCGCCCCGTCGACCAGCCCGTTCCCCGCCCCCGCCCCGTCGACCAGCCCGTTCCCCGCCCCCGCCCCGTCGACCAGCCCGTTCCCCGCCCCCGCCCCGTCGACCAGCCCGTTCCCCGCCCCCGCCCCGTCGACCAGCCCGTTCCCCGCCCCCGCCCCGTCGACCAGCCCGTTCCCCGCCCCCGCCCCGTCGACCAGCCCGTTCCCCGCCCCCGCCCCGTCGACCAGCCCGTTCCCCGCCCCCGCCCCGTCGACCAGCCCGTTCCCCGCCCCCGCCCCGTCGACCAGCCCGTTCCCCGCCCCCGCCCCGTCGACCAGCCCGTTCCCCGCCCCCGCCCCGTCGACCAGCCCGTTCCCCGCCCCCGCCCCGTCGACCAGCCCGTTCCCCGCCCCCGCCCCGTCGACCAGCCCGTTCCCCGCCCCCGCCCCGTCGACCAGCCCGTTCCCCGCCCCCGCCCCGTCGACCAGCCCGTTCCCCGCCCCCGCCCCGTCGACCAGCCCGTTCCCCGCCCCCGCCCCGTCGACCAGCCCGTTCCCCGCCCCCGCCCCGTCGACCAGCCCGTTCCCCGCCCCCGCCCCGTCGACCAGCCCGTTCCCCGCCCCCGCCCCGTCGACCAGCCCGTTCCCCGCCCCCGCCCCGTCGACCAGCCCGTTCCCCGCCCCCGCCCCGTCGACCAGCCCGTTCCCCGCCCCCGCCCCGTCGACCAGCCCGTTCCCCGCCCCCGCCCCGTCGACCAGCCCGTTCCCCGCCCCCGCCCCGTCGACCAGCCCGTTCCCCGCCCCCGCCCCGTCGACCAGCCCGTTCCCCGCCCCCGCCCCGTCGACCAGCCCGTTCCCCGCCCCCGCCCCGTCGACCAGCCCGTTCCCCGCCCCCGCCCCGTCGACCAGCCCGTTCCCCGCCCCCGCCCCGTCGACCAGCCCGTTCCCCGCCCCCGCCCCGTCGACCAGCCCGTTCCCCGCCCCCGCCCCGTCGACCAGCCCGTTCCCCGCCCCCGCCCCGTCGACCAGCCCGTTCCCCGCCCCCGCCCCGTCGACCAGCCCGTTCCCCGCCCCCGCCCCGTCGACCAGCCCGTTCCCCGCCCCCGCCCCGTCGACCAGCCCGTTCCCCGCCCCCGCCCCGTCGACCAGCCCGTTCCCCGCCCCCGCCCCGTCGACCAGCCCGTTCCCCGCCCCCGCCCCGTCGACCAGCCCGTTCCCCGCCCCCGCCCCGTCGACCAGCCCGTTCCCCGCCCCCGCCCCGTCGACCAGCCCGTTCCCCGCCCCCGCCCCGTCGACCAGCCCGTTCCCCGCCCCCGCCCCGTCGACCAGCCCGTTCCCCGCCCCCGCCCCGTCGACCAGCCCGTTCCCCGCCCCCGCCCCGTCGACCAGCCCGTTCCCCGCCCCCGCCCCGTCGACCAGCCCGTTCCCCGCCCCCGCCCCGTCGACCAGCCCGTTCCCCGCCCCCGCCCCGTCGACCAGCCCGTTCCCCGCCCCCGCCCCGTCGACCAGCCCGTTCCCCGCCCCCGCCCCGTCGACCAGCCCGTTCCCCGCCCCCGCCCCGTCGACCAGCCCGTTCCCCGCCCCCGCCCCGTCGACCAGCCCGTTCCCCGCCCCCGCCCCGTCGACCAGCCCGTTCCCCGCCCCCGCCCCGTCGACCAGCCCGTTCCCCGCCCCCGCCCCGTCGACCAGCCCGTTCCCCGCCCCCGCCCCGTCGACCAGCCCGTTCCCCGCCCCCGCCCCGTCGACCAGCCCGTTCCCCGCCCCCGCCCCGTCGACCAGCCCGTTCCCCGCCCCCGCCCCGTCGACCAGCCCGTTCCCCGCCCCCGCCCCGTCGACCAGCCCGTTCCCCGCCCCCGCCCCGTCGACCAGCCCGTTCCCCGCCCCCGCCCCGTCGACCAGCCCGTTCCCCGCCCCCGCCCCGTCGACCAGCCCGTTCCCCGCCCCCGCCCCGTCGACCAGCCCGTTCCCCGCCCCCGCCCCGTCGACCAGCCCGTTCCCCGCCCCCGCCCCGTCGACCAGCCCGTTCCCCGCCCCCGCCCCGTCGACCAGCCCGTTCCCCGCCCCCGCCCCGTCGACCAGCCCGTTCCCCGCCCCCGCCCCGTCGACCAGCCCGTTCCCCGCCCCCGCCCCGTCGACCAGCCCGTTCCCCGCCCCCGCCCCGTCGACCAGCCCGTTCCCCGCCCCCGCCCCGTCGACCAGCCCGTTCCCCGCCCCCGCCCCGTCGACCAGCCCGTTCCCCGCCCCCGCCCCGTCGACCAGCCCGTTCCCCGCCCCCGCCCCGTCGACCAGCCCGTTCCCCGCCCCCGCCCCGTCGACCAGCCCGTTCCCCGCCCCCGCCCCGTCGACCAGCCCGTTCCCCGCCCCCGCCCCGTCGACCAGCCCGTTCCCCGCCCCCGCCCCGTCGACCAGCCCGTTCCCCGCCCCCGCCCCGTCGACCAGCCCGTTCCCCGCCCCCGCCCCGTCGACCAGCCCGTTCCCCGCCCCCGCCCCGTCGACCAGCCCGTTCCCCGCCCCCGCCCCGTCGACCAGCCCGTTCCCCGCCCCCGCCCCGTCGACCAGCCCGTTCCCCGCCCCCGCCCCGTCGACCAGCCCGTTCCCCGCCCCCGCCCCGTCGACCAGCCCGTTCCCCGCCCCCGCCCCGTCGACCAGCCCGTTCCCCGCCCCCGCCCCGTCGACCAGCCCGTTCCCCGCCCCCGCCCCGTCGACCAGCCCGTTCCCCGCCCCCGCCCCGTCGACCAGCCCGTTCCCCGCCCCCGCCCCGTCGACCAGCCCGTTCCCCGCCCCCGCCCCGTCGACCAGCCCGTTCCCCGCCCCCGCCCCGTCGACCAGCCCGTTCCCCGCCCCCGCCCCGTCGACCAGCCCGTTCCCCGCCCCCGCCCCGTCGACCAGCCCGTTCCCCGCCCCCGCCCCGTCGACCAGCCCGTTCCCCGCCCCCGCCCCGTCGACCAGCCCGTTCCCCGCCCCCGCCCCGTCGACCAGCCCGTTCCCCGCCCCCGCCCCGTCGACCAGCCCGTTCCCCGCCCCGCCCCGTCGACCAGCCCGTTCCCCGCCCCCGCCCCGTCGACCAGCCCGTTCCCCGCCCCCGCCCCGTCGACCAGTCCGTTCCCCCCCGCCCCGTCGACCAGCCCGTTCCCCGCCCCCCGCCCCGTCGACCAGCCCGTTCCCCGCCCCCCGCCCCGTCGACCAGCCCGTTCCCCGCCCCCGCCCCGTCGACCAGCCCGTTCCCCGCCCCCGCCCCGTCGACCAGTCCGTTCCCCCCCGCCCCGTCGACCAGCCCGTTCCCCGCCCCCCGCCCCGTCGACCAGCCCGTTCCCCGCCCCCCGCCCCGTCGACCAGCCCGTTCCTTGCCCCTCCTTGCTTCCTGCTCTCGGGGTGTTGACCAGCTCATTACCTGCACCCCATGTTCTCTGCCTCATCCCACTTCCTGTCTCAGCTCAGCTTCAGACTGGATTCACATTTATTTGTCACAGTAAAATGCGTCGTTTGCATTTACATCCAACACAATTCAGAGGCTGCCACACATCCTGCCGCTAACAAAGCGTGCCCACAATCCTCAGCAGGACAGCAGAAACAACAACAAAACAACACACACTAAACGCTGGAGGATCTTGGCAGGTCAGCAGCATCTATGTAAATGAATAAACAGTCAATGTTTTGTGACATCAGGACTGGAAATATTGACTGTTTATTCATTCCCGTAGATGCTGCCTGACCGGCTGAGTTCCTCCAGCACTTTGTGTTACTCTGGAGATCCAGCGTCTGCAGAATCGTTTTGTGTTCACGAAGAGCAAAATAAGCCCCTGTCATCCCCCCCCCTCCGTCTGGCACACTCGCCCTCCCACCCACGCACACACACAGTCCTCCGTTCCCCACCCCATTGTCCTGGAGAGCCTAATCCTCACACTGCTCCCTGATTTCTGTGAGCAAATAACAGTCAGAAATAGACAAAAGAGAGTCGGTGGATGTTGTTTACTTGGATTTTCAGAAGGCCTTTGACCAGGTGCCACAAGTGAGACTGTAAGAGTTAAGAGCTGATGGTGTTCAGGACAGGTACCAGCATGGAGAGAGAATTGGCTGATTGGTGGGGGGCAAAGGCTCGGAATAAAGGGACTGGCTGCCAGTGATGTGACCTACAGAAATCAGCATTGGGACCGTTTCTTGTCACTTATACTGTTGACGGAAAGGATGGCTTTGTGGACAGCACGGAGACAGGTGGAGAGGCAGGTGGCGTTGAAGCAGGGAGACTGCGGAAGGACTTGGATTAGGAGGAAACAGGTGGATACAGTGTATGGTCATGACATTTGGTAGAAGGAATAAAGGCTTAATTCTGCTCCGCTGTCTTATGGTCTGCCGAGCACTTGGCTCTGAGTTCTTCCCATCTCCAGTGATGGAGTGTTGGACCACTCCCCAGTCTTCTCTTAACCTCTGGCCATCTGCCAGGCTTCTTACTGGCCGTGTGGGACTTGCTGTTTGCTGCGGAATGGGTAGGGTCTGCCTCCAATCACAGGCTCGAAACAGGCAGGCAGTGTCCCTGCTGGGGGGCAGCTATCATTGTAATGCTGGAGGAACTCAGCAGGTCGGGCAGCATCTATGGAGATGAATAAAGAGTCGATGTTTCAGGCTGAGACCCTTCCTCAGGGCTGGAATGGAAGGGGGAAGGTGACAGAACGTGGGGAGAGGGGAAGGAGGACAAGTTGGAAGGTGAGAGGTGAGGCTAGGTGTGTAGGGGAACAGGATGAAATAAGGTGGGAGATGATAGGTGTAAGGTAAAGGGCTGAAGAAGGAGGAATCTGATAGGAAAGAAAAGTGTACCATGGAAGAAAGGAAAGGAGGAGGGGCATTGGGGTGATGATATGTAGGTGAGGTGAAGAGGTAAGGGGCCAGAATGAGGAACTGAAGAATGGGGAAAGTTACAGGAAGTCAGTGTGCATGTCGTCATTGTTGTGGGCTGCCTGTCAATCTGGGTAAGGCTTCCCGATCATACTCCTCTGTTCTCTTGCACAGCCCAGTGCGAAAGGATGTTGTTTACTCTGCAAACTGACATCTCCTGGCAACAAGCCAGTGAGACAATCTCGTGGACATCTCCGGCCAATCCATTTAGATCCATTAGGAACCTTGGCTCAACAGTCAGCGACAGTCAACAGGAGCCTTCTGTTGGTCAAGGTTGACCTTGGATGCTACAACCAATATGCAAGCCTGTCCATTCAGCCCATTGATTCTGCTCTGCCATTTTATCATGGCTGATCCATTTCTTTCTCAACCCCATTCCCTTGCCTTCTCCCTGCAACACTTCATGCCCCGACGAATCAGGAACCGATCAAGCTCAATGACGTGGCCTCCACAGCCGCCTGTGGAATGAATTCTGGCTAAATAAATTCCTCCTCATGCCCATTCCAAATGAACATTGTTCTATTCGGTTGCTATGCCCTCAGGTCCTAGACTTCCCCACCACAGGAAATATCCTCTCCACATCCACTCTATCTGTACCCTCTGGTCCTAGACTTCCCCACCACAGGAAATATCCTCTCCACATCCACTCTGTCTGTGCCCTCTGGTCCTAGACTTCCCCACCACAGGAAATATCCTCTCCACATCCACTCTATCTGTGCCCTCTGATCCTAGACTCCCCCACTATAGGAAACATCCTCTCCACATCCACTCTATCTGTGTCCTCTGGTCCTAGACTCCCCAATATAGGAAACATCCTCTCCACATCCACTCTATCTGTGTCCTCTGGTCCTAGACTCCCCCACTATAGGAAACATCCTCTCCACATCCACTCTATCTGTGCCCTCTGGTCCTAGACTCCCCACTATAGGAAACATCCTCTCCACATCCACTCTATCTGTGTCCTCTGGTCCTAGACTCCCCCACTGTAGGAAACATCCTCTCCACATCCACTCTATCTGTGCCCTCTGATCCTAGACTCCCCCACTATAGGAAATATCCTCTCCACATCCACTCTATCTGTGTACTCTGGTCGTAGACTCCCCATTATAGGAAATATCCTCTCCACATCCACTCTATCTGTGCCCTCTGGTCCTAGACTCCCCATTATAGGAAACATCCTCTCCACATCCACTCTATCTGTGTCCTCTGGTCCTAGACTCCCCCACTATAGGAAACATCCTCTCCACATCCACTCTATCTGTGCCCTCAGGTCCTAGACTCCCCCACCACAGGAAATATCCTCTCCACGTCCACTATCTGTGTCCTCTGGTCCTAGACTCCCCATTATAGGAAACATCCTCTCCACATCCACTCTATCTGTGTCCTCTGGTCCTAGACTCTCCCACTATAGGAAACATCCTCTCCACATCCACTCTATCTGTGCCCTCTGGTCCTAGACTCTCCCACTATAGGAAACATCCTCTCCACATCCACTCTATCTGTGTCCTCTGGTCCTAGACTCCCCCACTATAGGAAACATTCTCTCCACATCCACTCTATCTGTGTCCTCTGGTCCTAGACTGCCCCACTATCGGACACATCCTCTCCACATCCACTCTATCTGTGTCCTCTGGTCCTAGACTGCCCCACTATCGGACACATCCTCTCCACATCCACTCTATCTGTGTCCTCTGGTCCTAGACTCCCCCACTATAGGAAACATCCTTTCCACATCCACTCTATCTGTGTCCTCTGGTCCTAGACTCTCCCACTATAGGAAACATCCTCTCCACATCCACTCTATCTGTGCCCTCTGGTCCTAGACTCTCCCACTATAGGAAACATCCTCTCCACATCCACTCTATCTGTGTACTCTGGTCGTAGACTCCCCACTATAAGAAACATCCTCTCCACATCCACTCTATCTGTGCCCTCTGGTCCTAGACTCCCCATTATAGGAAATATCCTCTCCACATCCACTCTATCTGTGCCCTCAGGTCCTAGACTCCCCCACCACAGGAAATATCCTCTCCACATCCACTCTATCTGTGTCCTCTGGTCCTAGACTCCCCCACCACAGGAAAGATCCTCTCCACATCCACTCTATCTGTGTCCTCTGGTCCTAGACTCCCCCACTATAGGAAACATCCTCTCCACATCCACTCTATCTGTGTCCTCTGGTCCTAGACTCCCCCACTATAGGAAACATCCTCTCCACATCCACTCTATCTGTGTCCTCTGGTCCTAGACTCCCCCACCACAGGAAATATCCTCTCCACATCCACTCTATCTGTGTCCTCTGGTCCTAGACTCCCCCACTATAGGAAACATCCTCTCCACATCCACTCTATCTGTGTCCTCTGGTCCTAGACTCCCCCACTATAGGAAATATCCTCTCCACATCCACTCTATCAAGACCTTTCAACATTTGATGGATTTCAATTTGGTACCCCCCCCCCCCCCCGTTCTGAATACTAGTGAATACAGGCCCAGAGACATCAAACGCTCTTCATATGACAAGCCATACAGTCCTGGAATCATTTCATGAACCTCTTTGAAGTCCTTCTGGTGCCAGCACATCCTTTCTCAGATAAAGGGCCCAGAATTGCTCACGATACTCAAGTGAGGCATCTCCAGTGCCTCAGCCTGATTAAAGCCTCAGTATTACATCTTTGTTTTTCTATTCTCGTCCTCTGGAAATGAATGCTAACATTGCATTTGCCTTCGTCACCACAGACTCAACCTGCAAATTAACCTTTAGGGGATCCTGCACAAGGACTCCCCAAGTCCCTTTTTTGTACTTTCACTCCATTTAGAAAATAGTCAACACTTTTCACTTCTACCAAAGTGCATGACCATAAATATCTCGACATTGTATTCCATCTGCCATTTTTTTTTTTGCCCATTCTCAGAATCAGAATCAGGTTTATTGTTACCGGGATTTGTCGTGAAATTTGTTAACTTAGTAGCAGCAGTTCAATGCAATGCATATTAATAAAGAAAGAGAAGTAAATAAGTAACTCAATAGCAATAGGTATATATGTATATTAAATAGTGAAAAACACAAGTAATATACTTTTTTAAAAAGTGAGATGGTGTTCATGGATTCAATCTGTCTTGGGTCCTTGTGCAGCCTCCCTGCTTTCTCAAAACTAAATGCCCCTCCATCTATCTTCATATCAAACACAGTCCTTCAGTTTGTCTTTTAAGTTGTAGCCCATTGAAGATCCTGGGATGGGGCCTTTGGTGCTTCTGTTGGCATTTCTGTAGCTCTGGGTTTTTAATGTGATGAACTTTCACAGCCCTCCTCTTCATGCAACTGGGCTTTCAACCGTCCATGGTGGAGTTATTTGCATCTCTCATAACTTTATAAATCTCAGTAAGGTCACCCCTCAGCCTCTGTGGCCCAGTATGAATAAACATAGCCTATCCAACTCTACTTTCCACCATATGCCTCCATTCCAGGCCACAAGTCAGGAAACAGAACTGACTCGAATCAGTTTATGCAAGATTGCTTAATGTCACGTGTGTAAAGGAGAATGAAATAGTTGTTACTCTGGACAACGTAATGAGATAATGAACAGAATGCTAAAAAAAAATCACAGTATAAATACATAAGAGATTATACACATAGATTGATTGTATGTCCGTAAAGTGACATGAGGCACAAGAGTGTCTGTACATAAGGTGACTGACAGGAAATGATGATGTAGTGGTGGTTGGGGTGTGGAGGGGTGTGTTAGTGGGTGGAGGTGTTGATCAGTCTTGCTGCTTGGGGAAAGTAACTGTTGTTGAGTCTGCTGGTAGCCTCCTCCCCAGTGGAGACAAACAGTCCATGAGCAGGGTGAGTGGGATCCTTCATGATGTAACTGGCCCTTTTCCAGCACTTTTCTCTATAGATGTCCTTTGCACAGGTGAGATGGGTGCTAGTGATGCATTGTGCGGTTTTGACCAGCTGTTGGAGCCACAGTGAAGTTTCCATCTCAATCAGGGATGGAGCTTGTCAAAAAGAATCTGCTGAAAGGGTAGGGGAGCCGGACAGCAGAATGCACAGCTCTCAGAGGTGGGACCAACTAGGAGTGCAAAAAGAGAGCAAAATAGAGGTGCATCATCCGTTCAGAAATCTGATGGTGGTGGGCAGAAACATTGAGTGTGTGCCTTCAGGCTCCTGAAACTCCTCCCCAATGGCAGCGATGAACGGAGGACACGTCCTGGGTGATGGGGTCCATCGTGAATGATGGATGGATGCTGCCTTTTTTATGATTTGACTCAGTTTATCTCTGTACAGTAAGGTCCTGGTGGTCTGATGTTTGGTCGAAGTTTTCAGCCTGAGGGTTGGGGTGAGTTTTCAGGCCAGGCCTTCTCTCAAATCTTGGGGTGGTTGAGGGTGGGGAAATCTCTCCTCCTGGGACCGTTCCCCGTTCCCCTCTGACCATACCCTTTCTCTCCAGGCCCTGCAGAGACTGGCGGCTCAGTACCTGAAGAAGGACTCGAGCAGAGGGAAGGCAGATGCCACTGACAGCAGGTACATCTATGGCCTGGAGCTGCCCTCATGTACAGACTACTGACCCCCTCCCCCCATCCACGGACCCCAGCCGCACTCCAATGTCCACGGGTGAATGCAAGTCATCCCCACAGCAATGGCAGAACGTGATAACAAGGAAAATCATGCCCCATGTTAGGGGCAGAGTGGTGTGGACAATAAACTGACTGCTGTTGTAAGTTCTGTCACGTGTTGGTTGAGTTCATGTGGAAAAAGTTTCTCACCAACCCCCCGCCCCCCCAAATGGTCATATCGTTTTGCCTTACAGTCAGCATCTCTCCTCGGTTTAACAAAAGACCATAAAATATAGTAGCAGAATTAGGCCATTCAGCCCATCAAATCTGATTTATAATCTCTCTCAACCCCATTCTCCTGCCTTCCCCCGCCACCTCCCGGAAGCTTTGATGCCCTGACTAATCAAGAACCTATCAACCTCTGCTTTAAGTATACCAATGACATCCCCTCCGCAGCTGTCTGTGGCAGTGATTTCCACAGATTCATCACCCTCTGGCTAAAGAAATTGCTCCTCATTTCAATTCTAAATGGACATCCATTTATTCTGAGGCTGTGCCCTCTGGCCCTTGACTTTCCACTATAGGAAACATCCTCTCCACATCCACTCTATCTGTGTCCTCTGGTCCTAGACTGCCCACTATAGGAAACATCCTCTCCACATCCACTCTATCTGTGCCCTCTGGTCCTAGACTTTCCACTATAGGAAACATCCTCTCCACATCCACTCTATCTGTGTCCTCTGGTCCTAGACCCCCCACTACAGGAAACATCCTCTCCACATCCACTCTGTCTGAGTCCTCTGGTCCTAGACTCTCCCACTATAGGAAACATCCTCTCCACATCCACTCTATCTGTGTCCTCTGGTCCTAGACTCCCCCACTATAGGAAACATCCTCTCCACATCCTTTCTATCTGTGTCCTCTGGTCCTAGACTCCCGCACTATAGGAAACATCCTCTCCACATCCACTCTATTTTGTCCTCTGGTCCTAGACTCCCCCACTATAGGAAACATCCTCTCCACATCCACTCTATCTGTGTCCTCTGGTCCTAGACCCCCCACTACAGGAAACATCCTCTCCACATCCACTCTATCTGTGTCCTCTGGTCCGAGACTCCCCCAGCACAGGAAATATCCTCTCCACATCCACTCTATCTATGCTTTTCAATATTCAATAGGTTTCAATGTGACCTCCCCTCCCCCCGTTATTCTAAACTCCAATGAGTACAGGCCCAGGACCATCAAACAGTCCTCATATGTTAACTCTTTCATTCCTGGTATCATTCTCATGAAGCTCCAGCCTTGGAGAGTTAAACTTCAGGAAGGGCTGGAACGTGAAGGGGGATTCAATCGAGCTGAGGAAGAGGGAACTCCATTCTGGGAGTTGGGGTGCCCAAGAGGAGAACCTTATATCACTGTCTGACACCCCTGGGCACATCTGGAAGTGAAAGCCCTCCCCACAACATCTGTCAGGTGGTGGGAAGGACAGTTGTGAGTTTCTAACTGTGGATTGCATAGTTGCGGGGAGCATGTGGCAGGAAGACGTGGTTGAAGTGCAGATCTGTTGGGATATGGTTGACAGACGGATGATCAAATGTCCTCATGCTGATTTGTACTCCAGGGAGCGCGAAGTGTAGAATCAAATATCGCTGTGATGATCGTACACTCTAGTATCAATTGTTTGGCGACAATAAAGTAATATGGTTGATGGATGGATGGTCGAGCGGCCTCATGCTGTCCCCATGATGGGCTCAATGGTTATATGCATCTTCCAGGACCACGTTTACCGCCTGGCGTTCCACCATCGAGGCCACCGCCCAGCTTGGACAAGCGCATGCTGTGTCTGCAGAAACCTATCGGACAGTGAGCAGTGAGGCCGGCAGAACTGGCCGCTTGGCCAAGGACGTCAGGCTGAAGAAGGTGAGAAGACTGCGGGGAGGGTGTTGTAGACCAGGACAAGGGGGCTGTCCACACTGTCTGCCCTACCCGAGACAGCTAGGCGGAGAAACCCAGTGTGAGGCCACACAGCCCCTTATAGTTCAGAATTAGATCATTTGGCCCATTGTCTACTACCCCACTGTTATCAGTGAAAGCACATCCCACCAGGCCCAAGGACAGCTTCTACCCCACTGTTATCAGTGAAAGCACGTCCCACCAGGCCCAAGGACAGCTTCTACCCCACTGTTATCAGTGAAAGCACGTCCCACCAGGCCCAAGGACAGCTTCTACCCCACTGTTATCAGTGAAAGCACGTCCCACCAGGCCCAAGGACAGCTTCTACCCCACTGTTATCAGTGAGAGCACGTCCCACCAGGCCCAAGGACAGCTTCTACCCCACTGTTATCAGTGAGAGCACGTCCCACCAGGCCCAAGGACGGCTTCTACCCCACTGTTATCAGTGAAAACACATCCCACCAGGCCCAAGGACGGCTTCTACCCCACTGTTATCTGTGAAAGCACGTCCCACCAGGCCCAAGGACAGTTTCTACCCCACTGTTATCAGTGAAAGCACATCCCACCAGGCCCAAGGACAGCTTCTACCCCACTGTTATCAGTGAGAGCACGTCCCACCAGACCCAAGGACAGCTTCTACCCCACTGTTATCAGTGAGACCACGTCCCACCAGGCCCAAGGACAGCTTCTACCCCACTGTTATCAGTGAATGCACGTCCCACCAGGCCCAAGGACAGCTTCTACCCCACTGTTATCAGTGAAAGCATGTCCCACCATGCCCAAGGACAGCTTCTACCCCACTGTTATCAGTGAAAGCATGTCCCACCAGACCCAAGGACAGCTTCTACCCCACTGTTACCAGTGAAAGCACGTCCCACCAGGCCCAAGGACGGCTTCTACCCCACTGTTATCATACAGTTATGGTTCCCTAGAATGATAAAATGGATTCTTGACCTTACAATCTATCTTGTTTTGACCTTGTACTTTATTGTTCAGCTACACTGCACTTTCTCTGTAATGTGACACTTTATTCTGCATTCTGCTGTTGTTTACCTGCAGTGTGTAATGATCTGATCTATATGAACAACGTGCGAGAGCAATGTTTGTTGTCCATCGTATCAGGCGATGACGGGAAAGTTTTTGGAGTGGAGAAGCTGTTGCACTGGGGCAGTTCCACTCTCTCAAACTGGGAAAGTCCACGTCCAGTGATTGCAGTGGATGACCACGACTCTTTCTGTGCCTCGTCATGTCCCTCACACTTCACAGAGCGTTGCAGAACCACCTTCCTGACTGTTGGATCTCATCAGCCAGTCCACCAGAGCTGACAGTACCAGCTAGGACAAGCATGTCCGGATCTCACCGATCCAGGTCCTGCCAGCTCTCCTTTCTCCTGTCACGTAACAAGGATCAATCTCCCTCTGCCGCCTATTCAGAGCCTCCTGTTGAGGAAGAGGTCCCAAGGCTCACCATCCCTGCGAGAAACAATAAACCTTTTCCATAGGAGGAAAATTTGGCCATTCAGCCCCTCGAATCTGCGCCACCATTCCATCACAACTGATTTTCTTGCCCATTTAATTCCATTCTCCTGCCTTCACTCTGTAACCTTTGACACTCTTGCTAATCAAGCCTATCAAACTCTGCTTTAAATGTAATCAATTCCGTGGCCTCCACTTCCCTTCCTTGGATATTTTTGAAGGGGTAATCCCTGGTAGTAAGATCTCCTGGAGGAGGAGTGAGTGGTCCACACTCACTCTGATCATCCAGTGCACGCAGATGGTTTGAGGTAAACAGGAGGCTTTGAAGGGCAGCAGGAACACAGGCTGGTGACCTGTCCAGTTGCTGTCACTGTCTGTAAGGAGTTTGTACGTTCTCCCTGTGCCTGCAGGGGCTCCTCCCACATTTCAAAGATGTAGGGTGTGGACATGCTGGCAGTACGCCGGTACTTGCAGGCTGTGTACAGCACATCTGTGGACTGTGTTGGTTCTCAATGCAAAGGACACATTTTGCTTTATGTTTCGAGGTTTGTGCGACAAAGCTGAACTTTATCTAAAATCTCATCTCAAAGCAAACAACACGGAGAGGGTGCAGTGCAGTTAGACAATAAGGTGCAAGATCATAACGAGGCAGATGGTGGGGGGGGGGGGGACACCTTATCCAAAACCACTCTATCACTGTCCCTCAGCATTCAGTGTTTCAGCAAAATGCCTGACAGGTTTTTCCAGCAAATATAGACCCAGACGACCCAGCTGATGCAGGTATCTGATCTGCTCCCAATGCATTAACATCCTCAGGAAGGAAGTCGGTCCTCCAACACTGCCCATCAAAACCATCCACGTTCCCAGTCGATATTCAGTAACACTATAGAGCATAGAAGAGTACAGGCCCTTCGGTCCACAAAGTCCTGCCGGCCTTTTAACCTACCATAAGATCAATCTAACCCTTCCCTCTCACACAACCCTCTGTTTTCCCATCATCCATCCAAGAGCCTTTTAAAGAAGACCATAAGATACAGGAGCAGAATCAGACCATTCAGCCCATCGAGTCTTCTCTGTCATTCCATCATGGGAGATCCTTTTTTCCCATCTTCAGCCCCACTCCCTGGCCTTCTCCCCATAACCTTTGCTGTATCCAAACAGGAACCTATCAATCTCTGCCTTAAATATATGCAACAACATATATTTATATCTGGCAACAGATCCCACAAATTCACCATCCTCTGGCTAAAGAAATCTCTCTGCATCTCTGTTTTAAATGAACACCCCTCTATCCTGAGGCTGTGCTCTCTTGCCCTAAACTCTCCCACACGGGAAACATCCTTACCACATCTTTTTTTTTATTCTCTCTCATATATATAAAATAAATAATGCAAAAAGAGGGGGGGTGGAAATAGTGAGATGTTCAAGGGTTCATTGTCCCTTCAGATATCTGAGTTTGAAGAAGCAGTTCCTGAATTGTTGAGGGTGTGTCTTCAAGCTCCTGTACCTCCTCCCTGATGGTGGCAATGAGCAGAGGAGTTGTCCCGGGTGATGGGGGTTCAATGATGTGGCATTGCATTTTGAAGGTGTACTGGATGCTGGTGAAGCCGGTGCCCATGATCGAGCTGGCTGAGTTTACAGTTTTCTGCAGCTTATTTCGATCCTGTGCAGTGTCCCCCCCCACCATACCAGATGGTGATGTGGACCGTCAGACTGCTCTCCATCATCATCTGGGTAAATTTGCTGGTCTTTGGTCGCATTCCAAATCCCCTTTCTAAACTTGGGTGTAAAGGGACCCAACGCAGCTTCCTCCACCCCCACTGACCCCTCCACTGATCCTGGTGGTGCAGGACAGGGCGAGACTAACCACTCCCTCCTCTCCCTGTCCTCTCTCCACAGTGCTCAGAGCAGCTGCTCCAAGTCCAGGCAGAACTGACCGAGGCTGTGAAGGAGCTCAACAAGACGAAGAAACGATATGCACAGCGACAGCGAGTCGCCGAGATGGCGCAGGAAAAGGCGGCTGAGGCTGAGGCCAAGTAGGGGTCAGAGCTGAGAGTGGGCAGTTGTCCCAAACCGGGAACTGATGCCTCCCCAGAGGGACTGAATCTCTGTAGAGACAGTACAGATCAGACTGTGGTACATCCCCCGCATCGTTCCCTCACACACTCCCGGGGTCAGACAGTGTGAATCTCCCTCCACACCGTCCCATCACACACTCCCAGGGTCAGACACGGAGTGAATCTCCCTCCCCACCATCCCATCACACACTCCCGGGGTCAGACAGTGTGAATCTCCCTCCACACCGTCCCATCACACACTCCCAGGGTCAGACACGGAGTGAATCTCCCTCCCCACCATCCCATCACACACTCCCGGGGTCAGACACAGAGTGAATCTCCCTCCACACTGTCCCATCACACACTCCCAGGGTCAGACACGGAGTGAATCTCCCTCCCCACCATCCCATCACACACTCCCGGGGTCAGACACGGAGTGAATCTCCCTCCACACCGTCCCATCACACTCCCGGGGTCAGACAGTGTGAATCTCCCTCCACACCGTCCCATCACACACTCCCAGGGTCAGACACGGAGTGAATCTCCCTCACCACCGTCCCATCACACTCCCGGGGTCAGACAGTGTGAATCTCCCTCCACACCATCCCATCACACACTCCCAGGGTCAGACAAGGAGTGAATCTCCCTCCCCACCATCCCATCACACACTCCCGGGGTCAGACACGGAGTGAATCTCCCTCCCCACCGTCCCATCACACTCCCGGGGTCAGACAGTGTGAATCTCCCTCCACACCATCCCATCACACACTCCCAGGGTCAGACAAGGAGTGAATCTCCCTCCCCACCGTCCCATCACACTCCCGGGGTCAGACAGTGTGAATCTCCCTCCACACCATCCCATCACACGCTCCCGGGGTCAGACAGTGTGAATCTTCCTCCACACCGTACCATCACACACTCCCAGGGTCAGACACGGAGTGAATCTCCCTCCACGCCATCCCATCACACACTCCCAGGGTCAGGCACAGAGTGAATCTCCCTCCACACCATCCCATCACACATTCCCAGGGTCAGGCACAGAGTGAATCTCCCTCCACACCATCCCATCACACATTCCCGGGGTCAGACACGGAGTGAATCTCCCTCCACACTGTCCCATCACACATTCCCGGGGTCAGACACAGTGTGACTCTCCCTCCACACCGTCCCATCACACACTCCCAGGGTCAGACACGGAGTGAATCTCCCTCCACACCATCCCATCACACATTCCCGGGGTCAGACACGGAGTGAATCTCCCTCCACACTGTCCCATCACACACTCCCATGGTCAGACACGGAGTAAATCTCCCTCCACACTGTCCCATCACACACTCCCAGGGTCAGACAGTGTGAATCTCCCTCCACACTGTCCCATCACACACTCCCAGGGTCAGACACGGAGTGAATCTCCCTCCCCACCGTCCCATCACACACTCCCAGGGTCAGACAGTGTGAATCTCCCTCCACACCATCCCATCACACGCTCCCGGGGTCAGACAGTGTGAATCTCCCTCCACACCGTTCCATCACACATTCCCGGGGTCAGACACGGAGTGAATCTCCCTCCACACCATCCCATCACACACTCCTAGGGTCAGGCACAGAGTGAATCTCCCTCCACACCATCCCATCACACATTCCCGGGGTCAGACACGGAGTGAATCTCCCTCCACACCGTCCCATCACACACTCCCAGGGTCAGACACGGACTGAATCTCCCTCCACACTGTCCCATCACACACTCCCATGGTCAGACAGTGTGAATCTCCCTCCACACCGTCCCATCACACATTCCCGGGGTCAGACACGGTGTGACTCTCCCTCCACACTGTCCCATCACACACTCCCAGGGTCAGACACGGAGTAAATCTCCCTCCACACCGTCCCATCACACATTCCCAAGGTCAGACAGTGTGAATCTCCCTCCACACCATCCCATCACACAGTCCTGGGGTCAGACACAGAGTGAAGCTCCGTCCACACTGTTCCATCACACACTCCGGGGTCAGACAAAGAGTGAAGCTCCCTCCACACCGTCCTGGGGTCAGACAGTGTGAATCTCCCTCCACACCATCCCCTCACATAGTCCTGGGGTCAGACACAGAGTGAATCTCCCTCCACACCGTCCCATCACACACTCCTGGGGTCAGACAGTGTGAATCTCCCTCCACACCATCCCATCACACACTCCCAGGGTCAGACAGTGTGAATCTCCCTCCACACCGTCCCATCAAACACTCCCAGGGTCAGACACTGAGTGAAACCTCCTCCATACCGTTCCATCACACACTCCCAGGGTCAGACACAGAGTGAAGCTCCGTCCACACTGTTCCATCACACACTCCCAGGGTCAGACACGGAGTGAAGCTCCGTCCACACTGTTCCATCACACACTCCGGGGTCAGACACAGAGTGAATCTCCCTCCACACCATCCCCTCACACACTCCCGGGGTCTGACACAGAGTGAATCTCCCTCCACACCATCCCATCACACACTCCCGGGGTCAGACACAGAGTGAATCTCCCTCCACACCATCCCCTCACACACTCCCGGGGTCTGACACAGAGTGAATCTCCCTCCACACTGTTCCATCACACACTCCCGGGGTCTGACACAGAGTGAATCTCCCTCCACACCATCCCCTCACATAGTCCTGGGGTCAGACACAGAGTGAAGCTCCGTCCACACTGTTCCATCACACACTCCGGGGTCAGACAGTGTGAATCTCCCTCCACACCGTCCCCTCACACACTCCGGGGTCAGACACAGAGTGAAGCTCCCTCCACACCGTCCCCTCACACACTCCGGGGTCAGACACAGAGTGAAGCTCCCCCTACACCATCCCATCACACACTCCCGGGGTCAGACACAGAGTGAATCTCCCTCCACACCGTCCCCTCACACACTCCGGGGTCAGACACAGAGTGAAGCTCCCCCTACACCATCCCATCACACACTCCCGGGGTCAGACACAGAGTGAAGCTCCGTCCACACTGTCCCATCACACACTCCCGGGGTCAGACACAATCCATAAGACATAGGAGCAGAATTAGGCCATTCAGCCCATCAAGTCTGCTCTGCCATTTCATCGTGGCTGATCCTGGTCCCACTCAACCCCATACACCTGCCTTCCCACCATATCCACTGATGCCCTGACCGATCAGGAAACGATCAACTTCCGCCTTAAATATACCCACAGACTTGGCCTCCACTGCAGTCTGTGACAGAGCATTCTACAGATAAACCACTCTTTGGCTATATATATAAAAAAAAATTCCTCTTTACCTCTATTCTAAAAGGGTCACCCCTCTAGTTCTGCGTAGCCCCTACAGAGGAAACATCCTCTCCACATCCACCCTATCTGGTCCTTTCAACATTTGATAGGTTTCAATGAGGTTCCCCACATTCTTCTAAATTCCACTGAGTATAGGCCCAAAGCTGCCAAACGCTCCCCACATGTTAACCCCTTCAATCCCAGAATGCTCCTTGTGAACTTCCCCTGGACTCTCTCCAATGACAACACATCCTTTCTGAGATCTGAGGCCCAAAACTGATGACGATACTCCAAGGGCAGTGAAGAAGGCTAATGGAATGTTGACCTTTATTACAAAGGGAACCCTTTTGCATTTGTACAGGGCCCTGGTGAGACCACACCTGGAGTATTCTGTACAGTTTTGGTCTCCAGGGTTAAGGAAGGACATCCTGGCTGTAGAGGAAGTGCAGCGTAGATTCACTAGGTTAATTCCTGGGATGTCCGGACTGTCTTACGCAGAGAGGTTAGAGAGACTGAGCTTGTATACGCTGGAATTAAGGAGATTGAGAGGGGTTCTGATTGCAACATATAAGATTATTAAGGGATTGGACAAGATAGAGGCAGGAAATATGTTCCAGATGCTGGGAGAATCCAGTACCAGAGGGCATGGATTGAGAATAAGGGGTAGGTCATTTAGGACAGAGTTAAGGAAAAACTTCTTCTCCCAGAGAGTTGTGGGGGTCTGGAATGCACTGCCTAGGAAGGTAGTGGAGGCCAATTCTCTGGATGCTTTCAAGAAGGAGCAAGATAGGTATCTTATGGATAGGGGAATCAAGGGATATGGGGACAAGGCAGGAACCGGGTATTGATAGTAGATGATCAGCCATGATCTCAAAATGGCAGTGCAGGCTCAAAGGGCCGAATGGTCTACTTCTGCACCTATTGTCTATTATCTATTGTCTAAGTGCGGCCTGACTAGTGTTCTATAAAGGTTCAGCATTATTTCCTTGTTTTTATATTCTATTCCCCTTCAAATAAATGTCAGAGTTGCATTTGCCTTCTTTACCACAGACTCAGCCTGTAAATTAACCTTCTGGGAGTCTTGCATGAGGACTCTTAAGTCCCTCTGCAACTCTGATGTTTGAACCTTCTCCCCATTTAGATAATAGTCTGCGCTATTGTTCCTTTTACCAAAATACATTATTATACATTTCCCAACACTGTATTCCATCTGCCATTTTTGCCCGTTCTTCCAATTTGTTTCAGTCCTCAGCACTACCTACCCCTCCACCTATCTTCATATAATCTGCAAACTTTGCCACAAAGCCATCATTCCATTATCCAAATCATTGACAAGCAATGGTCCCAATATTGACCCCTCGTCACCACTCGTCACTGGCGGCCTTTTATTCCCACTCACTGCCTCCTGCCTGTCAGCCATTCCTTTATCCATGCCAGTATCTTTCCTGTAATGTCATAGGATTTGATCTTGTTAAGCCACCTCGTGTGTGCTTGTCAAACATCACTGTCGCCCTGCCTGACGCATGGGTTGTACCACTGCCTCTTCATGGCGGTGAGCCTGTAACTCTGTGATTGATCTTTGACCTGCCACCTTCACCCTGAACACTATGAACTGTTGCTGGGGGGGCCGATGGGAGCCCCCTGCCACTGGAGGTAGACTCCTCCACTCGGGGGCCGTGGTTCCTTGCGTGGTGCTGGTTTCTGCAGGACGGGAATCCGTGATCCTGTGGGTATTGGCTGTTGCTGAGCAACACTCAATGAGAGTCTTCCTCTGCGTTGGGCAACAAACAGCAGCTGTGTTGGGACAACAGAAGTGAGATCTGCCTGTGCGAGGAAGATTAGCAACATGTTTTCTTCTCCTTGTAGGTCAAAGAAGAGCGAATTTGGGATATTCCATTCCAAGACCAGCCTGCAGAAGCTCAGTGTGAAGGTAAAGAGGCCACTTGGCCCATCGATCAAATGACAGCTCTCCAACAGATTATACAATCGTTCCCAGCTTCCTTCCTTCCCACCATCCTGTGACTTCCCACATCAGACAGCATAGTGACATCGCGTTTAGCGCGATGATATCACAGTGCGGGACATGGGAGTTTGTTCAATTCCTGCGTCCTTTGTAAGTGAGCGCGTGCTTTTCCTCTGGGTGCTCTGGTTTAACCTTCCATTTAGTAGGCTAATTGGTCATTGTAAATTGTCCAGTGGGTTACATTGGGGGCTGCTGGTAGTGCAGCTGGTTGGCCCAGAAGGGCCTGTTCTGCTCTGTATTTCTAAAATTAAAAATAAATAAATAAAAATACATTTCTTCATTTCATCTTGAACATTCCGATTGAATCCACTTTCTTCTCCACTACCTCCCCAACTTAAAGGACCCCGTTGGTTACCCTCTCCCTGGAGCCTTCAACCCTGTCACTCTACATGGTCTGGGTAGCCAGCTTCCAACCACAGGGAACTGTCTTTCCCAAACTACCACTTCCAGTCCTGAACATCAGATCCGGAGCAACACACACAAAATGCCGGAGGAACTCAGCAGGTCAGACAGTGTCTATGGTCAGAGTAACACACACAAAATGCCGGAGGAACTCAGCAGGTCAGACAGTGTCTATGGTCAGAGTAACACACACAAAATGCCGGAGGAACTCAGCAGGTCAGACAGTGTCTATGGTCAGAGTAACACACACAAAATGCTGGAGCAACTCAGCAGGTCAGGCAGTGTCTATGGACAGAGTAACACACGCAAAATGCTGGAGGAACTCAGCAGGTCAGACGGTGTCTATGGTCAGAGTAACACACGCAAAATGCCGGAGGAACTCAGCAGGTCAGACAGTGTCTATGGTCAGAGTAACACACACAAAATGCTGGAGGAACTCAGCAGGTCAGACAGTGTCTATGGTCAGAGTAACACACCCAAAATGCTGGAGGAACTCAGCAGGTCAGACAGTGTCTATCGTCAGAGTAACACACACAAAATGCTGGAGGAACTCAGCAGGTCAGGCAGTGTCTATGGTCAGAGTAACACACACAAAATGCCGGAGGAACTCAGCAGGTCAGACAGTGTCTATGGACAGAGTAACACACGCAAAATGCTGGAGGAACTCAGCAGGTCAGACGGTGTCTATGGTCAGAGTAACACACACAAAATGCTGGAGGAACTCAGCAGGTCAGGCAGTGTCTATTGACAAAGTAACACACACAAAATGCCGGAGGAACTCAGCAGGTCAGACAGTGTCTATGGTCAGAGTAACACACACAAAATGCCGGAGGAACTCAGCAGGTCAGACAGTGTCTATGGTCAGAGTAACACA
This sequence comes from Hypanus sabinus, assembly GCF_030144855.1. NCBI lineage: Eukaryota > Metazoa > Chordata > Chondrichthyes > Myliobatiformes > Dasyatidae > Hypanus > Hypanus sabinus. The sequence continues at coordinate 91,035,622 of NC_082720.1, read as the reverse complement.
CACAAAATGCTGGAGGAACTCAGCAGGTCAGACAGTGTCTATGGTCAGAGTAACACACCCAAAATGCTGGAGGAACTCAGCAGGTCAGACAGTGTCTGTGGACAGAGTAACACACACAAAATGCTGGAGGAACTCAGCAGGTCAGACAGTGTCTATCGTCAGAGTAACACACACAAAATGCTGGAGGAACTCAGCAGGTCAGGCAGTGTCTATGGTCAGAGTAACACACACAAAATGCCGGAGGAACTCAGCAGGTCAGACAGTGTCTATGGACAGAGTAACACACGCAAAATGCTGGAGGAACTCAGCAGGTCAGACGGTGTCTATGGTCAGAGTAACACACGCAAAATGCTGGAGGAACTCAGCAGGTCAGACAGTGTCTATGGTCAGAGAAACACACACAAAATGCCGGAGGAACTCAGCAGGTCAGACAGTGTCTATGGTCAGAGTAACACACGCAAAATGCCGGGGGAACTCAGCAGGTCAGACAGTGTCTATGGACAGAGTAACACACACAAAATGCTGGGGGAACTCAGCAGGTCAGGCAGTGTCTATGGTCAGAGTAACACACACAAAATGCCGGAGGAACTCAGCAGGTCAGACAGTGTCTATGGTCAGAGTAACACACACAAAATGCTGGAGGAACTCAGCAGGTCAGACAGTGTCTATTGACAAAGTAACACACACAAAATGCCGGAGGAACTCAGCAGGTCAGACAGTGTCTATTGACAAAGTAACACACACAAAATGCCGGAGGAACTCAGCAGGTCAGACAGTGTCTATGGTCAGAGTAACACACACAAAATGCCAGAGGAACTCAGCAGATCAGACAGTGTCTATTGACAAAGCAACACACACAAAATGCCGGAGGAACTCAGCAGGTCAGACAGTGTCTATGGACAGAGTAACACACACAAAATGCTGGAGGAACTCAGCAGGTCAGACAGTGTCTATGGTCAGAGTAACACACACAAAATGCCGGAGGAACTCAGCAGGTCAGACAGTGTCTATGGTCAGAGTAACACACACAAAATGCTGGAGGAACTCAGCAGCATCTCTGGAGGGGAATAAACAGTTGACGTTTTGGGCTGAGACCCTTCGTCAGGATGGGAGAAGAAAGGGAAACTGCCAGAATAAAGAGGTGGAGGCAGGGGAGGGCAAGGAGGACAAACTAGAAGGTGGTAGGTGAGGCAGGTGTTGGGGGAGGGAGGGTGAAGTAAGGAACAGGAAGCTGGATGATGGAAAAGGTAAAGGGCTCAAGGAAGAAGAATGGAACTGATAGGAGAGGAGAACGGACCATGGGGAAAGGGAAGGGAGGTGATGGGCAGGTGAGAAGAAAATGTAAGGGAGGGTCAGAGTGGGGAATTGAAAAAGAGGGAGGAACCAGTCCGTCCATCGTTCCTCATATGACATCTCCTTCCCTGTTGTACGATCATTGGAGACCGCAGGCCCAGTCCGTCCTTCGCTCCTCATGTGACATCCCCACTATCGCATGCACCATTCAGGTGAATCTTGACAAGAATCCCTCTGTGACAAGTCCATTCTGTCTTCGGTAAGGAGACCAAAACTATCTAAGATGTCCAGGGTTCCAAATAGCTGCTAAAATACCTTCCCTCAAATGCTCTGCCAATACAGACCCATTTCCTGTTTGCTTTGTGAGTTGCTTTGAGCAGTAACGTTACCCTGGTCTCTCACATTGTCACACTGTGCTCTGCCAGCTCACCGACCCCACTCGGTCTCGTCTCTGAACACCTTTCTGTAAATTCATTGATAATCTCATTTCCAAGTAAACTCACATCCTCCTCAGCCTTGGAAACGTTGCATTTTGAACAGACCATGGAACAGTACAGCACAGGACAGGCCCTTCGGCCCATGATGTTATGCTGACCTTTGATCAATCTAATGCTTCCCTCCTACATTGCCCTCCACTTTCTCTCATCCGCTTGCCCATCTAACATTCCATGCAGGCACTGCGCTCGGTGTAAATAAAATTACCTCTGACACCCTCTAAACTTTGTTCCGTTCACCTTAGTGGTATCCATTTGCGCCTTGGGAAGATGTCTCTGGCTATCCATTTGATCGTTGCCTCTTATCGTATTGTACACCTCTCACCTTCCTTCACGGCAGAGAGAAAACCTGCAGCTTTCAAAAGCATCCTTTGTACTAATGTATCAAAAGCCTCCTTAAACACATTACAAACTGTTGTTCCCCCTCATCAATCCTGTCAGTCACACGTTAAAGGAACTTCAATAGTAGATGAGTCTAATTTCAAGTCTCCACAACTTTAGTTCCAGTTCCTGAATCCAACACTGTTCCAGGAAGTCCTCACCTCTCCCTTTCACCACACTTGGATAGCAACTGAAGGGTATGGCTAACTCTGTGTTCTGGTTTAAAGCTGTCCTCCCGGCTGCTGGAGTGTAACCAACGACTAACCGAAGCTCGGAACGAGTACCTACTGACCCTGGCTGCAGTGACAGCGCATCAGGACCATTATCTCCAGAGTGACCTGCCCCAGATCCTGAAGGTACGTATAGAACATTGGACCATTACCTCCAGAGTGACCTGCCCCAGATGCTGACGGTACGGATAGAACATTGGACCATTACCTCCAGAGTGACCTGCCCCAGATCCTGACGGTACGGATAGAACATTGGACCATTACCTCCAGAGTGACCTGCCCCAGATCCTGAAGGTACGTATAGAACATCGGACCATTATCTCCAGAGTGACCTGCCCCAGATCCTGACGGTACGTATAGAACATCGGACCGTTACCTCCAGAGTGACCTGCCCCAGATCCTGACGGTACGTATAGAACATTGGACCATTACCTCCAGAGTGACCTGCCCCAAATCCTGACGGTACGTATAGAACATCGGACCGTTACCTCCAGAGTGACCTGCCCCAGATCCTAACGGTACGTATAGAACATCGGACCATTATCTCCAGAGTGACCTGCCCCAGATCCTGACGGTACGTATAGAACATCGGACCGTTACCTCCAGAGTGACCTGACCCAGATCCTGACGGTACGTATAGAACATTGGACCATTACCTCCAGAGTGACCTGCCCCAGATCCTGACGGTACGTATAGAACATTGGACCGTTACCTCCAGAGTGACCTGCCCCAGATCCTGATGGTACGGATAGAACATTGGACCGTTACCTCCAGAGTGACCTGCCCCAGATCCTGACGGTACGGATAGAACATTGGACCGTTACCTCCAGAGTGACCTGCCCCAGATCCTGAAGGTACGTATAGAACATCGGACCATTACCTCCAGAGTGACCTGCCCCAGATCCTGAAGGTACGTATAGAACATCGGACCGTTACCTCCAGAGTGACCTGCCCCAGATCCTGAAGGTACGTATAGAACATTGGACCATTACCTCCAGAGTGACCTGCCCCAGATCCTGACGGTACGGATAGAACATCGGACCATTACCTCCAGAGTGACCTGCCCCAGATCCTGACGGTACGTATAGAACATCGGACCATTACCTCCAGAGTGACCTGCCCCAGATCCTGAAGGTACGTATAGAACATCGGACCATTATCTCCAGAGTGACCTGCCCCAGATCCTGACGGTACGTATAGAACATCGGACCGTTACCTCCAGAGTGACCTGCCCCAGATCCTGACGGTACGGATAGAACATCGGACTGTTACCTCCAGAGTGACCTGCCCCAGATCCTGAAGGTACGTATAGAACATTGGACCATTACCTCCAGAGTGTCCTGCCCCAGATCCTGACGGTACGGATAGAACATTGGACCATTACCTCCAGAGTGACCTGCCCCAGATCCTGACGGTACGTATAGAACATTGGACCGTTACCTCCAGAGTGACCTGCCCCAGATCCTGACGGTACGGATAGAACATCGGACCATTACCTCCAGAGTGACCTGCCCCAGATCCTGAAGGTACGGATAGAACATCGGACCGTTACCTCCAGAGTGACCTGCCCCAGATCCTGAAGGTACGTATAGAACATCGGACCATTATCTCCAGAGTGACCTGCCCCAGATCCTGACGGTACGTATAGAACATCGGACCGTTACCTCCAGAGTGACCTGCCCCAGATCCTGACGGTACGGATAGAACATCGGACCATTACCTCCAGAGTGACCTGCCCCAGATCCTGACGGTACGTATAGAACATCGGACCATTATCTCCAGAGTGACCTGCCCCAGATCCTGATGGTACGGATAGAACATCGGACCGTTACCTCCAGAGTGACCTGCCCCAGATCCTGACGGTACAGTTAGAACATCGGACCATTACCTCCAGAGTGACCTGCCCCAGATCCTGACGGTACGGATAGAACATTGGACCATTACCTCCAGAGTGACCTGCCCCAGATCCTGACGGTACGGATAGAACATCGGACCATTACCTCCAGAGTGACCTGCCCCAGATCCTGACGGTACGGATAGAACATCGGACCATTACCTCCAGAGTGACCTGCCCCAGATCCTGACGGTACGTATAGAACATTGGACCGTTACCTCCAGAGTGACCTGCCCCAGATCCTGACGGTACGTATAGAACATCGGACCGTTACCTCCAGAGTGACCTGCCCCAGATCCTGACGGTACGGATAGAACATCGGACCATTACCTCCAGAGTGACCTGCCCCAGATCCTGACGGTACGGATAGAACATCGGACCGTTACCTCCAGAGTGACCTGCCCCAGATCCTGACGGTACGGATAGAACATTGGACCATTATCTCTAGAGTGACCTGCCCCAGATCCTGACGGTACGTATAGAACATTGGACCATTACCTCCAGAGTGACCTGCCCCAGATCCTGACGGTACAGTTAGAACATTGGACCATTACCTCCAGAGTGACCTGCCCCAGATCCTGACGGTACGGATAGAACATTGGACCATTACCTCCAGAGTGACCTGCCCCAGATCCTGACGGTACGGATAGAACATCGGACCATTACCTCCAGAGTGACCTGCCCCAGATCCTGACGGTACGGATAGAACATCGGACCATTACCTCCAGAGTGACCTGCCCCAGATCCTGACGGTACGGATAGAACATCGGACCGTTACCTCCAGAGTGACCTGCCCCAGATCCTGACGGTACGGATAGAACATTGGACCATTATCTCCAGAGTGACCTGCCCCAGATCCTGAAGGTACGGATAGAACATTGGACCGTTATCTCCAGAGTGACCTGCCCCAGATCCTGACGGTACGTATAGATCATTGGACCATTACCTCCAGAGTGACCTGCCCCAGATCCTGACGGTACGTATAGAACATTGGACCATTACCTCCAGAGTGACCTGCCCCAGATCCTGACGGTACGGATAGAACATTGGACCGTTACCTCCAGAGTGACCTGCCCCAGATCCTGACGGTACAGTTAGAACATAGAACGTGTAACACAGAACCATTATCTCTGGGCTTGGCTTCCCCAGATCCTGAACGTACCCGGAGAACAGGGAATATAGAAGAGTAGAGTAGTCCTTCAGCCGACAATGTACTAACCTTTCAATCTCCTTTAGGATCAATCTAACCCTTCCTTTCTAAAATAAACCTCCAATTTTTATTCATTCCTGTGCCTCATTAAGAATGACTTAAATGCCCCTTATGTTTCTGTTGCTACTACCAACCCAGTAGTGCATTTCATGCAGACAGCACTCCCAGAGTTAAAAACCTACCTCCTACATCCCCCTCTACTTTTCACCAGTCATCTTATAATTATAATCAGGTTTAATATTACTTGCATATGATATGCAGTATATGTAATTTATTGCACATGATGTACAGTATGTACATAAAATAATTTTTACTCTTTATATTACATGTATATAAGCAAATATATATATTGCAGAAAGAGAAGGGAAAAAAGAAGATATTGAGGTAGTGTTGATGGGTTCATTGTCCATTCAGAGGGGAAGAGGCTGTTCCTGAATCGTTGAGTGTGTGCTTCAGGCTTCTGTACCTCCTTCCTGATGGTAGCAGTGAGAAGAGGGCATGTCCTGAGTGATGGGGGTCTTCAATGACGGATGCTGCCTCTCTGCCTTTTGAAGGTGTCCCTGATGCTGGGGAGGCCAGTGTTTGTGACAAAGTTGGCTGAGTTTACAGTTTTCTGCAGCTTTTTCTAATCCTGTGCAGTGAAATACAAGATCGTGTATTAGCCATTTCACCTGGGGGAAAAGGTCCATAAACCATAGGAGTAGAATGAGTCCATTCAGTCCATCGAATCTGCCCCATCATTTGATCATGGCAGATTTATTTTCCCTCTAAACCACATTTTCCTGCCTTCCCTCTGTAACCTTTGAATCAAGAATGTATTAACCCCTGGAGAAGGACGAATGCCAGTGGGAAGAGTAGACAGTCCAGGGAGGGGAGGCTGGTTTCTGTGCTGTGCTGAGCTGTGTCCACAACTCTCTGCAGTTTCCCGTGTTCTCGGACAGACTGTACATGTGCATAGATGGTAGATGGCGGGTGCAGAGTTGGCCAAGCTGAAGTTCTGTGCCCTATCTTCCTTTGCCGCTGTATGTTCCTTCCAAAACTGAAAAGAACGAAGACTTGTCTCGAGTACGTGGGGTGTCATGGTAGTGAGGCAGCGCAAGGACAGTTTCGACACAGCATTGTGGGCCGAATGGCTGTAGGTTTTCTGTGATTACAGCAGCAGTCGTGCTTTATTACTGGAAGGAGTTTGTGTGACCACGTGGGTTTCCTCTGGCAGCTCTGGCTTCAGGATTCCTGGTTGTTCAATGTCACTACCCATACACAAGGGCAAAGGAAAACAAAATGTTTGCTTCCCTGGATCCGATGCAGGACAAAAAAACACAGAATAGGATCAAGAAACCAATAATTAAAAAGATAGAATAAATATAAATGCATAAGAAAGCATACACATTGACTGTACATCCATAAAGTGGCACGAGGCACAGGAGTGTCTGACAGGAAATGATAAAGAAGTGGTGGTTGGGGGTGTGGAGGGGTGGGGTAGTGGGTGGAGGTGTTGATCAGTATCACTGCTTGGGGAAAGTAACTGTTTTAGGTGGTCCTGGTGTGGATGCTAGGGAGCCGCTGATGGGGCGGGGGGGGGGGGGTGGGGGAGGGAGTGCTGCATCTGTAGAAAATGGTGAGGGTTGGGGAGGATGTGAGGAATTTCTCTGGCCTTCTGTGGAAGTGGAGGTTTTGGTGCATTTTGCTGGCCTTAGCGTATAAATGGTTGAGTTCAGTGCGGAACAATTTGGAGGAGGATTTCTGAAGCGATGTTCTTTTGCCAGAACCTGGATGGTGACATGTACGAGAAGCTGCAGGAGTTCCTCACCCTCATCAGCAAGGCAGAAATGGACACTTCTCAGCTGGGGCAGGACTGTTTCCAGAAGGTCCTAGAGTCCTCCAGGAAGGTCATCTAAAATTTTATTTGTGGGTCTGTGCTTTTATGATGTAACCTTTGGCACTCTGGTGGGAGGGAAGTGATTGAGTGCCCTCTGCCTGTGAGGAAGCTACCGGGTTTCTCTCTCGATGAGCCAGCAGGGCCTGCCTGCCTCTCCAGCCCAAACTAACCTAAACTAAATATATAGTCAGTGAGAACTCTCCCGTTCTCCTCGATGTTGCCACAGGCTCTCTGTCTCCTTCCCGTACCCGGACTCATTGTCACTCGAGGTACAGTCCGCTACAGTGCGGTCGTCCACAAACTAGTGGATGGAATTACCTTCCAATACACCTCGGGAGAAGAGGCTGGAGCCTGAGAGAGGGATGGTTCAGGAGGCTGTGTGAAGACAGTGGGATCGACCTGTGCTCTGCCTCACCACAGGTTTCGCGGGAGACCGATATCCGCTTGTTCCTCCAGGAAAATTCCATCTTTACTGAGGCTGCGACATTCACCTTCCAACCTTTGGGATCAGACAAGGTGAGTCCCATGACAGTTCCTGACATCCCGAAGGCTTGAGGACCCCATCCCTCCTCTACCCTCTCTCCCCACTCTCCCTTGCTCCCACTTCTTCCCCTTCTCCCCCTCACATCCCCCACCTCCCCCTCACATCCCCCTTCTCCCCCTCTTTCCCTCCCCAACCCTCAGCCACCCAACCCTTGTTGCCCCTCACCTGACTCATCCAACCCACCCTTTCTTCCCCCTCTTCTCTCCCCTCCCCTTCTCCCTTTTCCCCTCTCCCTTCCCCCTCTTCTCTCCCCTCCCCTTCTCCCTTCCCCCTCCTTGACCCCTCCCTTCCACCTCTCCCACCGCTCCCCCTTTCCAACCCCTCCCCCCACCTCCCCGACCCTTCCCCTCCCCCACCTCTCCCTGACCCCTCCCTTCCGCCTCTCTGACCACTCTGCCCTCTGACCCCTCCCCTCCTCACATCTCCCCGACCCTTTCCCTTACCTCTCCCCGACCCTCTCCGCTCCTCACTCCCCTCCCCCTTCTCTTCCTAGTACCCCTCCAGCCGGTTTCGGGGAAGGGGGTGGAGTGGGGCAGTAGCTTGCCCTACCAGTCACTGGCCGACCCCTTTTGTGCCCGCACAGGTTTGCCATCTGGTGTTGAAAGCGGGCACCAAAGACGGAGAGACGGGCCTGGAGAAGGAGGCCCAGAAATGGGCAATGAAACTGGCCAATCAAAGACGGAGAGACGGGCCTGGAGAAGGAGGCCCAGAAATGGGCAATGAAACTGGCCAATCAGCACAAGGTTGTTGCCCACGGAGACCGGGTGAGTGAGAGATCCCTCAAACCTCCTCTCCAGCGACCTGCCCAGATGCCACACATCTCCACCCTGTTTTCATACCCCTGCTGTCCCCATCCTGCCAATGCATCATCTAACAGGACAGCACTGTGCAGACACAGTCTTGTACTGACTTTTAGACCTCCCAAGATCAATCTAACCTTGCCCTCCCACATAACCTCCATTTTTCTATCATCCGTGTGCTTACCTAAGTCACTGGTATGTCCCCAAGCGCACCCGAGCAGTACGTTCCACGCACCCCCACCCAGCTTTCTGTGGAAAAGAAGATGTGTGAGATCAGAAGGTGCCTTTGCAGAGATGTGGACAGTCGATGTTTTGGGTTGAGATCTATCAGAAATGCTGACTGACCATTGTCCTCCGTAGATGCTGCCTGACATCAGTGTTTCGTGTTGCTCCACACAAGGACTGACTCTGCCATGTCCTCTCCATTTTCACACCAACCTGCAGTGAAATGCAAAAGCACAGAGCAAAACAAGCCTCTCTCCTCCATCCCTCCCACACAGACAGGACAGGACAGGTTCCCGAATCTCTCCGCCTCAGTACACTGCACTTTGAACTTTGCACTCCAGACGAGCGCCCACGGCCTCCGATCCCAGCCGGCCTGACCTGCTGTATGGTCTTGCCAGGTTTTACAGAGTCTGTTGCGGCGCAGTCAGCAGCTGTCCGAGGAGGAAGCGGCCGGACTCGAGCTGAAGATGGAGGAGATCAGGGAGAGCATCAGGAAGGCAGAGGTGAGTGGTCAGGGTGGCCAGCAGCTCTTCATGGGCATCGCTGGGCACTGGGTCTCAGCTGAGACTGTGAGTGACGAGGGGGATGTTTGAAGTTTTGGGAGGGAGGAATGGACAGGCTTTGTGTGTGGGTCAGTATGTGGCAGGTATAATAGCAGTTAGCATGACGCTATTAAAGCTTGTGTCCCTGGTCAGAGACACCCCACGGAGAGTCGGAGAGACCCTGCGGCCCCCGGGGAGTCGGAGTTCAGAGAGACCCTGCGGCCCCTCGGGGAGTCAGAGTTCAGTCAGAGAGACCCCGCGGCCCCTCGGGGAGTCGGAGTTCAGTCAGAGAGACCCCGCGGCCCCTCGGGGAGTCGGAGTTCGGTCAGAGAGACCCCGCGGCCCCTCGGGGAGTCGGAGTTTGGTCAGAGAGACCCTGCGGCCCCTCGGGGAGTCAGAGTTCTGTCAGAGAGACCCTGCGGCCCCTCGGGGAGTCAGAGTTCGGTCAGAGAGACCCCACGGCCCCTCGGGGAGTCGGAGTTCAGTCAGAGAGACCCGGCGGCCCCTCGGGGAATTGGAGTTCAGTCAGAGAGACCCGGCGGCCCCTCGGGGAGTCAGAGTTCGGTCAGAGAGTCCCTGCGGCCCCTCGGGGAGTCGGAGTTCGGTCAGAGAGACCCTGCGGCCCCACAGGGAGTCGGAGTTCAGAGAGACCCCGCGGCCCCTCAGGGAGTCGGAGTTCAGAGAGACCCCGCGGCCCCTCGGGGAGTCGGAGTTCAGTCAGAGAGACCCCGCGGCCCCTCGGGGAGTCGGAGTTCAGTCAGAGAGACCCGGCGGCCCCTTGGGGAGTCGGAGTTCAGTCAGAGAGACCCCGCAGCCCCTCGGGGAGTCGGAGTTCAGTCAGAGAGACCCCGCGGCCCCTCGGGGAGTCGGAGAGACCCCACGGCCCTCGGGGAGTCGGAGTTCGGTCAGAGAGACCCTGCGGCCCCTCGGGGAGTCGGAGTTCGGTCAGAGAGACCCTGCGGTCCCTCGGAGAGTCAGAGAGACCCCGCGGCCCCTCGGGGAGTCGGAGTTCGGTCAGAGAGACCCTGCGGCCCCTCGGGGAGTCGGAGTTCGGTCAGAGAGACCCCGCGGCCCCTCGGGGAGTCGGAGTTCGGTCAGAGAGACCCCGCGGCCCCTCGGGGAATTGGAGTTCAGTCAGAGAGACCCCGCGGCCCCTCGGGGAGTCGGAGTTCAGTCAGAGAGACCCCGCGGCCCCTCGGGGAGTCGGAGTTTGGTCAGAGAGACCCCGCGGCCCCTCGGGGAGTCGGAGTTCGGTCAGAGAGACCCCGCGGCCCCTCGGGGAGTCGGAGAGACCCCACGGCCCTTGGGGAGTCGGAGTTTGGTCAGAGAGACCCCGCGGCCCCTCGGGGAGTCGGAGTTCAGTCAGAGAGACCCCACAGCCCCTCGGGGAGTCGGAGTTTGGTCAGAGAGACCCCGCGGCCCCTCGGGGAGTCGGAGTTTGGTCAGAGAGACCCCGCGGCCCCTCGGGGAGTCGGAGTTCGGTCAGAGAGACCCCGCGGCCCCTCGGGGAGTCGGAGTTCGGTCAGAGAGACCCCGCGGCCCCTTGGGGAGTCGGAGTTCGGTCAGAGAGACCCTGCGGCCCCTCGGGGAGTCAGAGTTCGGTCAGAGAGACCCCACGGCCCTTGGGGAGTCGGAGTTCAGTCAGAGAGACCCCATGGCCCCTTGGGGAGTCGGAGTTCAGTCAGAGAGACCCCGCAGCCCCTCGGGGAGTCAGAGTTCGGTCAGAGAGACCCCACAGCCCTTGGGGAGTCGGATTTCAGTCAGAGAGACCCCGCGGCCCCTCGGGGAGTCAGACGGGGAGTTGGTTTGGTCAGAGAGACCCCGCGGCCCCTTGGGGAGTCAGATTTCGGTCAGAGAGACCCCGCGGCCCCTCGGAGAGTCGGAGAGACCCCGCGGCCCCTCGGGGAGTCAGAGTTCGGTCAGAGAGTCCCCACAGCCCCTCGGGGAGTCGGAGTTCAGTCAGAGACACCCCGCAGCCCTCAGGGAGTTGGTTTGGTCAGAGAGACCCCGCGGCCCCTTGGGGAGTTGGAGTTCAGTCAGAGAGACCCCGCGGCCCCTCGGGGAGACGGATTTCAGTCAGAGAGACCCCGCGGCCCCTCGGGGAGTCAGAGAGACCCCACGGCGCTTGGGGAGTCGGAGTTCAGTCAGAGAGACCCCGCGGCCCCTCGGGGAGTCGGAGTTCAGTCAGAAAGACCCCCACGGCCCCTCGGGGAGTCAGATTTCGGTTAGAGAGACCCCGCGGCCCCTCGGGGAGTTAGACGGGGAGTTGGAGTTCGGTCAGAGAGACCCTGCAGCCCCTCGGACAGTCGGAGAGACCCAGCGGCCCCTCGGAGAGTCGGAGTTCAGTCAGAGAGTCCCCGCAGCCCTCAGGGAGTTGGTTTGGTCAGAGAGACCCCGCGGCCCCTTGGGGAGTCGGAGAGACTCAGCGGCCCCTCGGAGAGTCGGAGAGACCCCACAGCCCTTGGGGAGTTGGAGTTCGGTCAGAGAATCCCCGCGACCCTTGGGGAGTCAGAGTTCGGTCAGAGAGACCCCGCGACCCTTGGGGAGTCAGAGTTCGGTCAGAGAGACCCCGCGACCCTTGGGGAGTCAGAGTTCGGTCAGAGAGACCCCGCGACCCTTGGGGAGTCAGAGTTCGGTCAGAGAGACCCCGCGGCCCCTCGGGGAGTTGGAGTTCAGTCAGAGAGACCCCGCGGCCCCTCGGGGAGTCGGAGAGACCCCACGGCCCTCGGGGAGTCGGAGTTCGGTCAGAGAGACCCCGCAGCCCCTTGGGGAGTTGGTTTGGTCAGAGAGACCCTGCAGCCCCTTGGGGAGTTGGAGTTCAGTCAGAGAGACCCCGCGGCCCCTCGGAGAGTCGGAGAGACCCCACGGCCCTTGGGGAGTTGGAGTTCGGTCAGAGAGTCCCCACAGCCCCTCGGGGAGTCGGAGAGACCCCACAGCCCTTGGGGAGTTGGAGTTCGGTCAGAGAGTCCCCGCGACCCTTGGGGAGTCAGAGTTCGGTCAGAGAGACCCCACGGCCCTTGGGGAGTCAGAGTTCAGTCAGAGAGACCCCGCGGCCCCTTGGGGAGTTGGAGTTCAGTCAGAGAGACCCCGCGGCCCCTCGGGGAGTTGGAGTTCAGTCAGAGAGACCCCGCGGCCCTCGGGGAGTCAGACGGGGAGTTGGAGTTCGGTCAGAGAGACCCCGCGACCCTTGGGGAGTCAGAGTTCGGTCAGAGAGACCCCGCGACCCTTGGGGAGTCAGAGTTCGGTCAGAGAGACCCCGCGGCCCCTCGGGGAGTTGGAGTTCAGTCAGAGAGACCCCGCGGCCCCTCGGGGAGTCGGAGAGACCCCACGGCCCTCGGGGAGTCGGAGTTCGGTCAGAGAGACCCCGCAGCCCCTTGGGGAGTTGGTTTGGTCAGAGAGACCCTGCAGCCCCTTGGGGAGTTGGAGTTCAGTCAGAGAGACCCCGCGGCCCCTCGGAGAGTCGGAGAGACCCCACGGCCCTTGGGGAGTTGGAGTTCGGTCAGAGAGTCCCCACAGCCCCTCGGGGAGTCGGAGAGACCCCACAGCCCTTGGGGAGTTGGAGTTCGGTCAGAGAGTCCCCGCGACCCTTGGGGAGTCAGAGTTCGGTCAGAGAGACCCCACGGCCCTTGGGGAGTCAGAGTTCAGTCAGAGAGACCCCGCGGCCCCTTGGGGAGTTGGAGTTCAGTCAGAGAGACCCCGCGGCCCCTCGGGGAGTTGGAGTTCAGTCAGAGAGACCCCGCGGCCCCTCGGGGAGTCAGACGGGGAGTTGGAGTTCGGTCAGAGAGACCCCGCAGCCCCTCGGACAGTCAGAGAGTCCCAGCGGCCCCTCGGAGAGTCAGAGAGACCCCACGGCCCTTGGGGAGTTGGAGTTCGGTCAGAGAGACCCCGCAGCCCCTCGGAGAGTCAGAGAGACCCCGCAGCCCTCAGGGAGTTGGTTTGGTCAGAGAGACCCCGCGGCCCCTTGGGGAGTCGGAGAGACTCAGCGGCCCCTCGGAGAGTCAGAGAGACCCCGCAGCCCTCAGGGAGTTGGTTTGGTCAGAGAGACCCCACGGCCCCTTGGGGAGTCGGAGTTCAGTCAGAGAGACCCCGCAGCCCTCAGGGAGTTGGTTTGGTCAGAGAGACCCCGCGGCCCCTTGGGGAGTCGGAGAGACTCAGCGGCCCCTCGGAGAGTCGGAGAGACCCCACAGCCCTTGGGGAGTCAGAGTTCGGTCAGAGAGTCCCCGCGGCCCCTCGGGGAGTTGGAGTTCAGTCAGAGAGACCCCGCGGCCCCTCGGGGAGTCAGAGTTCAGTCAGAGAGACCCCGCAGCCCCTCGGGGAGTCGGAGTTCAGTCAGAGAGACCCCGCGGCCCCTCGGGGAGTTGGAGTTCAGTCAGAGAGACCCCGCGGCCCTTGGGGAGTCAGAGTTCGGTCAGAGAGACCCCGCGGCCCCTCGGGGAGTTGGAGTTCGGTCAGAGAGACCCCGCGGCCCCTCGGACAGTCGGAGAGACCCCACGGCCCTTGGGGAGTTGGAGTTCGGTCAGAGAGACCCCGCGGCCCTTGGGGAGTTGGAGTTCGGTCAGAGAGACCCCGCGGCCCCTCGGGGAGTTGGAGTTCGGTCAGAGAGACCCCGCGGCCCCTCGGACAGTCAGAGAGACCCCGCGGCCCCTCGGGGAGTTGGAGTTCAGTCAGAGAGACCCCGCGGCCCCTTGGGGAGTTGGAGTTCAGTCAGAGAGACCCCGCGGCCCCTCGGGGAGTTGGAGTTCAGTCAGAGAGACCCCGCGGCCCCTCGGGGAGTCAGACGGGGAGTTGGAGTTCGGTCAGAGAGACCCCGCAGCCCCTCGGACAGTCAGAGAGACCCCACGGCCCTTGGGGAGTTGGAGTTCGGTCAGAGAGACCCCGCGGCCCTTGGGGAGTCAGAGAGACCCCACGGCCCTTGGGGAGTTGGAGTTCGGTCAGAGAGACCCCGCAGCCCCTCGGACAGTCAGAGAGACCCCGCGGCCCTTGGGGAGTCAGAGAGACCCCACGGCCCTTGGGGAGTTGGAGTTCGGTCAGAGAGACCCCGCGGCCCTTGGGGAGTCAGAGTTCGGTCAGAGAGACCCCGCGGCCCCTCGGGGAGTTGGAGTTCGGTCAGAGAGACCCCGCGGCCCCTTGGGGAGTTGGAGTTCGGTCAGAGAGTCCCCACAGCCCCTCGGACAGTCGGAGAGACCCCACAGCCCTTGGGGAGTTGGAGTTCGGTCAGAGAGTCCCCGCGACCCTTGGGGAGTCAGAGTTCGGTCAGAGAGACCCCGCGGCCCCTCGGAGAGTCAGAGAGACCCCGCAGCCCTCAGGGAGTTGGTTTGGTCAGAGAGACCCCGCGGCCCCTCGGGGAGTCGGAGAGACCCCGCGGCCCCTCGGGGAGTTGGAGTTCAGTCAGAGAGACCCCGCGGCCCCTTGGGGAGTTGGAGTTCAGTCAGAGAGACCCCGCGGCCCCTCGGGGAGTCGGAGAGACCCCACGGCCCTTGGGGAGTTGGAGTTCAGTCAGAGAGTCCCCACAGCCCCTCGGGGAGTCAGAGTTCGGTCAGAGAGACCACGCGGCCCCTCGGAGAGTCAGAGAGACCCCGCAGCCCTCAGGGAGTTGGTTTGGTCAGAGAGACCCCGCGGCCCCTTGGGGAGTTGGAGTTCAGTCAGAGAGACCCCGCGGCCCCTCGGGGAGTTGGAGTTCAGTCAGAGAGACCCCGCGGCCCCTTGGGGAGTCAGACGGGGAGTTGGAGTTCGGTCAGAGAGACCCCGCAGCCCCTCGGACAGTCAGAGAGACCCCACGGCCCTTGTGGAGTTGGTTTGGTCAGAGAGACCCCACGGCCCTTGGGGAGTTGGTTTGGTCAGAGAGACCCCGCGGCCCCTTGGGGAGTTGGAGTTCAGTCAGAGAGACCCCGCGGTCCCTCGGGGAGTTGGAGTTCAGTCAGAGAGACCCCGCGGCCCCTCGGGGAGTCAGACGGGGAGTTGGAGTTCGGTCAGAGAGACCCCGCAGCCCCTCGGACAGTCAGAGAGACCCAGCGGCCCCTCGGAGAGTCAGAGAGACCCCACGGCCCTTGGGGAGTTGGAGTTCGGTCAGAGAGACCCCGCGGGCCATCGAGGAGTTGGAGTTCGGTCAGAGAGACCCCGCGGCCCCTTGGGGAGTTGGAGTTCGGTCAGAGAGACCCCACAGCCCCTCGGACAGTCGGAGAGACCCCACAGCCCTTGGGGAGTTGGAGTTCGGTCAGAGAGTCCCCGCGACCCTTGGGGAGTCAGAGTTCAGTCAGAGAGACCCCGCGGCCCCTCGGGGAGTCGGAGAGACCCCACGGCCCTTGGGGAGTTGGAGTTCGGTCAGAGAGTCCCCACAGCCCCTCGGGGAGTCAGAGTTCGGTCAGAGAGACCCCGCGGCCCCTCGGAGAGTCAGAGAGACCCCGCAGCCCTCAGGGAGTTGGTTTGGTCAGAGAGACCCCGCGGCCCCTTGGGGAGTTGGAGTTCAGTCAGAGAGACCCCGCGGCCCCTCGGGGAGTTGGAGTTCAGTCAGAGAGACCCCGCGGCCCCTTGGGGAGTCAGACGGGGAGTTGGAGTTCGGTCAGAGAGACCCCGCAGCCCCTCGGACAGTCAGAGAGACCCCACGGCCCTTGGGGAGTTGGTTTGGTCAGAGAGACCCCACGGCCCTTGGGGAGTTGGTTTGGTCAGAGAGACCCCGCGGCCCCTTGGGGAGTTGGAGTTCAGTCAGAGAGACCCCGCGGCCCCTCGGGGAGTTGGAGTTCAGTCAGAGAGACCCCGCGGCCCCTCGGGGAGTCAGACGGGGAGTTGGAGTTCGGTCAGAGAGACCCCGCAGCCCCTCGGACAGTCAGAGAGACCCAGCGGCCCCTCGGAGAGTCAGAGAGACCCCACGGCCCTTGGGGAGTTGGAGTTCGGTCAGAGAGACCCCGCGGCCCCTCGGGGAGTTGGAGTTCGGTCAGAGAGACCCCGCGGCCCCTTGGGGAGTTGGAGTTCGGTCAGAGAGTCCCCGCGACCCTTGGGGAGTCAGAGTTCAGTCAGAGAGACCCCGCGGCCCCTCGGAGAGTCGGAGAGACCCCACAGCCCTTGGGGAGTTGGAGTTCGGTCAGAGAGTCCCCGCGACCCTTGGGGAGTCAGAGTTCGGTCAGAGAGACCCCGCGGCCCCTTGGGGAGTTGGAGTTCAGTCAGAGAGACCCCGCGGCCCCTCGGGGAGTCGGAGAGACCCCACGGCCCTTGGGGAGTTGGAGTTCGGTCAGAGAGACCCCGCGACCCTTGGGGAGTCAGAGTTCGGTCAGAGAGACCCCGCGGCCCCTCGGAGAGTCAGAGAGACCCCGCAGCCCTCAGGGAGTTGGTTTGGTCAGAGAGACCCCGCGGCCCCTTGGGGAGTTGGAGTTCGGTCAGAGAGACCCCGCGACCCTTGGGGAGTTGGAGTTCGGTCAGAGAGACCCCGCGGCCCCTCGGAGAGTCAGAGAGACCCCGCAGCCCTCAGGGATTTGGTTTGGTCAGAGAGACCCCGCGGCCCCTTGGGGAGTTGGAGTTCAGTCAGAGAGACCCCGCGGCCCCTCGGGGAGTTGGAGTTCAGTCAGAGAGACCCCGCGGCCCCTTGGGGAGTCAGACGGGGAGTTGGAGTTCGGTCAGAGAGACCCCGCAGCCCCTCGGACAGTCAGAGAGACCCCACGGCCCTTGGGGAGTTGGTTTGGTCAGAGAGACCCCGCGGCCCCTTGGGGAGTCAGACGGGGAGTTGGAGTTCGGTCAGAGAGACCCCGCAGCCCCTCGGACAGTCAGAGAGACCCAGCGGCCCCTCGGAGAGTCAGAGAGACCCCACGGCCCTTGGGGAGTTGGAGTTCGGTCAGAGAGACCCCGCAGCCCCTCGGAGAGTCAGAGAGACCCCGCAGCCCTCAGGGAGTTGGTTTGGTCAGAGAGACCCCGCGGCCCCTTGGGGAGTCGGAGAGACTCAGCGGCCCCTCGGAGAGTCAGAGAGACCCCGCAGCCCTCAGGGAGTTGGTTTGGTCAGAGAGACCCCGCGGCCCCTTGGGGAGTCGGAGAGACTCAGCGGCCCCTCGGAGAGTCGGAGAGACCCCACAGCCCTTGGGGAGTCAGAGTTCAGTCAGAGAGTCCCCGCGGCCCCTCGGGGAGTTGGAGTTCAGTCAGAGAGACCCCGCGGCCCCTCGGGGAGTCAGAGTTCAGTCAGAGAGACCCCGCAGCCCCTCGGGGAGTCGGAGTTCAGTCAGAGAGACCCCGCGGCCCCTCGGGGAGTCGGAGTTCAGTCAGAGAGACCCCGCGGCCCCTCGGGGAGTCGGAGAGACCCCACGGCCCTTGGGGAGTTGGAGTTCGGTCAGAGAGACCCCGCGGCCCCTTGGGGAGTTGGAGTTCAGTCAGAGAGACCCCGCGGCCCCTCGGGGTGTTGGAGTTCAGTCAGAGAGACCCCGCGGCCCCTCGGGGAGTCAGACGGGGAGTTGGAGTTCGGTCAGAGAGACCCCGCAGCCCCTCGGACAGTCAGAGAGACCCAGCGGCCCCTCGGAGAGTCAGAGAGACCCCACGGCCCTTGGGGAGTTGGAGTTCGGTCAGAGAGACCCCGCGGCCCTTGGGGAGTCAGAGTTCGGTCAGAGAGACCCCGCGGCCCCTCGGGGAGTTGGAGTTCGGTCAGAGAGACCCCGCGGCCCCTCGGGGAGTCGGAGAGACTCAGCGGCCCCTCGGAGAGTCGGAGAGACCCCACGGCCCTTGGGGAGTTGGAGTTCGGTCAGAGAGACCCCGCGGCCCTTGGGGAGTTGGAGTTCGGTCAGAGAGACCCCGCGGCCCCTCGGGGAGTTGGAGTTCGGTCAGAGAGACCCCACGGCCCCTCGGACAGTCAGAGAGACCCCGCGGCCCTTGGGGAGTTGGTTTGGTCAGAGAGACCCCGCGGCCCCTTGGGGAGTCAGACGGGGAGTTGGAGTTCGGTCAGAGAGACCCCGCAGCCCCTCGGACAGTCAGAGAGACCCAGCGGCCCCTCGGAGAGTCAGAGAGACCCCACGGCCCTTGGGGAGTTGGAGTTCGGTCAGAGAGACCCCGCAGCCCCTCGGAGAATCAGAGAGACCCCGCAGCCCTCAGGGAGTTGGTTTGGTCAGAGAGACCCCGCGGCCCCTTGGGGAGTCGGAGAGACTCAGCGGCCCCTCGGGGAGTCAGAGAGACCCCGCAGCCCTCAGGGAGTTGGAGTTCAGTCAGAGAGTCCCCGCGGCCCCTCGGGGAGTCGGAGTTCAGTCAGAAAGACCCCACGGCCCCTCGGGGAGTCAGATTTCGGTTAGAGAGACCCCGCGGCCCCTCGGGGAGTTAGACGGGGAGTTGGAGTTCGGTCAGAGAGACCCTGCAGCCCCTCGGACAGTCGGAGAGACCCAGCGGCCCCTCGGAGAGTCGGAGTTCAGTCAGAGAGTCCCCGCAGCCCTCAGGGAGTTGGTTTGGTCAGAGAGACCCCGCGGCCCCTTGGGGAGTCGGAGAGACTCAGCGGCCCCTCGGAGAGTCGGAGAGACCCCACAGCCCTTGGGGAGTCAGAGTTCAGTCAGAGAGTCCCCGCGGCCCCTCGGGGAGTTGGAGTTCAGTCAGAGAGACCCCGCGGCCCCTCGGGGAGTCAGAGTTCAGTCAGAGAGACCCCGCAGCCCCTCGGGGAGTCGGAGTTCAGTCAGAGAGACCCCGCGGCCCCTCGGGGAGTCGGAGTTCAGTCAGAGAGACCCCGCGGCCCCTCGGGGAGTCGGAGAGACCCCACGGCCCTTGGGGAGTTGGAGTTCGGTCAGAGAGACCCCGCGGCCCCTTGGGGAGTTGGAGTTCAGTCAGAGAGACCCCGCGGCCCCTCGGGGTGTTGGAGTTCAGTCAGAGAGACCCCGCGGCCCCTCGGGGAGTCAGACGGGGAGTTGGAGTTCTGTCAGTGAGACCCCGCAGCCCCTCGGACAGTCAGAGAGACCCAGCGGCCCCTCGGAGAGTCAGAGAGACCCCACGGCCCTTGGGGAGTTGGAGTTCGGTCAGAGAGACCCCGCGGCCCTTGGGGAGTCAGAGTTCGGTCAGAGAGACCCCGCGGCCCCTCGGGGAGTTGGAGTTCGGTCAGAGAGACCCCGCGGCCCCTCGGGGAGTCGGAGAGACTCAGCGGCCCCTCGGAGAGTCGGAGAGACCCCACGGCCCTTGGGGAGTTGGAGTTCGGTCAGAGAGACCCCGCGGCCCTTGGGGAGTTGGAGTTCGGTCAGAGAGACCCCGCGGCCCCTCGGGGAGTTGGAGTTCGGTCAGAGAGACCCCGCGGCCCCTCGGACAGTCAGAGAGACCCCGCGGCCCCTCGGGGAGTTGGAGTTCAGTCAGAGAGACCCCGCGGCCCCTCGGGGAGTTGGAGTTCAGTCAGAGAGACCCCGCGGCCCCTCGGGGAGTCAGACGGGGAGTTGGAGTTCGGTCAGAGAGACCCCGCAGCCCCTCGGACAGTCAGAGAGACCCCACGGCCCTTGGGGAGTTGGAGTTCGGTCAGAGAGACCCCGCAGCCCTTGGGGAGTCAGAGAGACCCCACGGCCCTTGGGGAGTTGGTTTGGTCAGAGAGACCCCGCGGCCCCTTGGGGAGTTGGAGTTCAGTCAGAGAGACCCCGCGGCCCCTCGGGGAGTTGGAGTTCAGTCAGAGAGACCCCGCGGCCCCTCGGGGAGTCGGAGTTCGGTCAGAGAGACCCCGCGGCCCCTCGGGGAGTTGGAGTTCGGTCAGAGAGACCCCGCGGCCCCTTGGGGAGTTGGAGTTCGGTCAGAGAGTCCCCACAGCCCCTCGGACAGTCGGAGAGACCCCACAGCCCTTGGGGAGTTGGAGTTCGGTCAGAGAGTCCCCGCGACCCTTGGGGAGTCAGAGTTCGGTCAGAGAGACCCCGCGGCCCCTCGGGGAGTCGGAGAGACCCCACAGCCCCTCGGGGAGTCAGAGTTCGGTCAGAGAGACCCCGCAGCCCCTCGGAGAGTCAGAGAGACCCCGCAGCCCTCAGGGAGTTGGTTTGGTCAGAGAGACCCCGCGGCCCCTTGGGGAGTCGGAGAGACTCAGCGGCCCCTCGGAGAGTCGGAGAGACCCCACAGCCCTTGGGGAGTCAGAGTTCAGTCAGAGAGTCCCCGCGGCCCCTCGGGGAGTTGGAGTTCAGTCAGAGAGACCCCGCGGCCCCTCGGGGAGTCAGAGTTCAGTCAGAGAGACCCCGCAGCCCCTCGGGGAGTCGGAGTTCAGTCAGAGAGACCCCGCGGCCCCTCGGGGAGTCGGAGTTCAGTCAGAGAGACCCCGCGGCCCCTCGGGGAGTCGGAGAGACCCCACGGCCCTTGGGGAGTTGGAGTTCGGTCAGAGAGACCCCGCGGCCCCTTGGGGAGTTGGAGTTCAGTCAGAGAGACCCCGCGGCCCCTCGGGGTGTTGGAGTTCAGTCAGAGAGACCCCGCGGCCCCTCGGGGAGTCAGACGGGGAGTTGGAGTTCGGTCAGAGAGACCCCGCAGCCCCTCGGACAGTCAGAGAGACCCAGCGGCCCCTCGGAGAGTCAGAGAGACCCCACGGCCCTTGGGGAGTTGGAGTTCGGTCAGAGAGACCCCGCGGCCCTTGGGGAGTCAGAGTTCGGTCAGAGAGACCCCGCGGCCCCTCGGGGAGTTGGAGTTCGGTCAGAGAGACCCCGCGGCCCCTCGGGGAGTCGGAGAGACTCAGCGGCCCCTCGGAGAGTCGGAGAGACCCCACGGCCCTTGGGGAGTTGGAGTTCGGTCAGAGAGACCCCGCGGCCCTTGGGGAGTTGGAGTTCGGTCAGAGAGACCCCGCGGCCCCTCGGGGAGTTGGAGTTCGGTCAGAGAGACCCCGCGGCCCCTCGGACAGTCAGAGAGACCCCGCGGCCCTTGGGGAGTTGGTTTGGTCAGAGAGACCCCGCGGCCCCTTGGGGAGTCAGACGGGGAGTTGGAGTTCGGTCAGAGAGACCCCGCAGCCCCTCGGACAGTCAGAGAGACCCAGCGGCCCCTCGGAGAGTCAGAGAGACCCCACGGCCCTTGGGGAGTTGGAGTTCGGTCAGAGAGACCCCGCAGCCCCTCGGAGAATCAGAGAGACCCCGCAGCCCTCAGGGAGTTGGTTTGGTCAGAGAGACCCCGCGGCCCCTTGGGGAGTCGGAGAGACTCAGCGGCCCCTCGGAGAGTCAGAGAGACCCCGCAGCCCTCAGGGAGTTGGAGTTCGGTCAGAGAGACCCCGCAGCCCCTCGGAGAGTCAGAGAGACCCCGCAGCCCTCAGGGAGTTGGTTTGGTCAGAGAGACCCCGCGGCCCCTTGGGGAGTCGGAGAGACTCAGCGGCCCCTCGGAGAGTCAGAGAGACCCCGCAGCCCTCAGGGAGTTGGTTTGGTCAGAGAGACCCCGCGGCCCCTTGGGGAGTCGGAGAGACTCAGCGGCCCCTCGGAGAGTCGGAGAGACCCCACAGCCCTTGGGGAGTCAGAGTTCAGTCAGAGAGACCCCGCGGCCCCTCGGGGAGTCGGAGTTCAGTCAGAGAGACCCCGCGGCCCCTCGGGGAGTCGGAGAGACCCCACGGCCCTTGGGGAGTTGGAGTTCGGTCAGAGAGACCCCGCGGCCCCTTGGGGAGTTGGAGTTCAGTCAGAGAGACCCCGCGGCCCCTCGGGGTGTTGGAGTTCAGTCAGAGAGACCCCGCGGCCCCTCGGGGAGTCAGACGGGGAGTTGGAGTTCTGTCAGTGAGACCCCGCAGCCCCTCGGACAGTCAGAGAGACCCAGCGGCCCCTCGGAGAGTCAGAGAGACCCCACGGCCCTTGGGGAGTTGGAGTTCGGTCAGAGAGACCCCGCGGCCCTTGGGGAGTCAGAGTTCGGTCAGAGAGACCCCGCGGCCCCTCGGGGAGTTGGAGTTCGGTCAGAGAGACCCCGCGGCCCCTCGGGGAGTCGGAGAGACTCAGCGGCCCCTCGGAGAGTCGGAGAGACCCCACGGCCCTTGGGGAGTTGGAGTTCGGTCAGAGAGACCCCGCGGCCCTTGGGGAGTTGGAGTTCGGTCAGAGAGACCCCGCGGCCCCTCGGGGAGTTGGAGTTCGGTCAGAGAGACCCCGCGGCCCCTCGGACAGTCAGAGAGACCCCGCGGCCCCTCGGGGAGTTGGAGTTCAGTCAGAGAGACCCCGCGGCCCCTCGGGGAGTTGGAGTTCAGTCAGAGAGACCCCGCGGCCCCTCGGGGAGTCAGACGGGGAGTTGGAGTTCGGTCAGAGAGACCCCGCAGCCCCTCGGACAGTCAGAGAGACCCCACGGCCCTTGGGGAGTTGGAGTTCGGTCAGAGAGACCCCGCAGCCCTTGGGGAGTCAGAGAGACCCCACGGCCCTTGGGGAGTTGGTTTGGTCAGAGAGACCCCGCGGCCCCTTGGGAGTTGGAGTTCAGTCAGAGAGACCCCGCGGCCCCTCGGGGAGTTGGAGTTCAGTCAGAGAGACCCCGCGGCCCCTCGGGGAGTCGGAGTTCGGTCAGAGAGACCCCGCGGCCCCTCGGGGAGTTGGAGTTCGGTCAGAGAGACCCCGCGGCCCCTTGGGGAGTTGGAGTTCGGTCAGAGAGTCCCCACAGCCCCTCGGACAGTCGGAGAGACCCCACAGCCCTTGGGGAGTTGGAGTTCGGTCAGAGAGTCCCCGCGACCCTTGGGGAGTCAGAGTTCGGTCAGAGAGACCCCGCGGCCCCTCGGGGAGTTGGAGTTCAGTCAGAGAGACCCCGCGGCCCCTTGGGGAGTTGGAGTTCAGTCAGAGAGACCCCGCGGCCCCTCGGGGAGTCGGAGAGACCCCACGGCCCTTGGGGAGTTGGAGTTCGGTCAGAGAGTCCCCACAGCCCCTCGGGGAGTCAGAGTTCGGTCAGAGAGACCCCGCGGCCCCTCGGAGAGTCAGAGAGACCCCGCAGCCCTCAGGGAGTTGGTTTGGTCAGAGAGACCCCGCGGCCCCTCGGGGAGTTGGAGTTCAGTCAGAGAGACCCCGCGGCCCTTCGGGGAGTTGGAGTTCAGTCAGAGAGACCCCGCGGCCCCTCGGGGAGTCAGACGGGGAGTTGGAGTTCGGTCAGAGAGACCCCGCGGCCCTCAGGGAGTTGGTTTGGTCAGAGAGACCCCGCGGCCCCTTGGGGAGTCGGAGAGACTCAGCGGCCCCTCGGAGAGTCGGAGAGACCCCACAGCCCTTGGGGAGTTGGAGTTCAGTCAGAGAGTCCCCACGGCCCCTTGGGGAGTTGGAGTTCAGTCAGAGAGACCCCGCGGCCCCTCGGGGAGTTGGAGTTCAGTCAGAGAGACCCCGCGGCCCCTCGGGGAGTCAGACGGGGAGTTGGAGTTCGGTCAGAGAGACCCCGCAGCCCCTCGGACAGTCAGAGAGACCCAGCGGCC
Source organism: Hypanus sabinus (assembly GCF_030144855.1). NCBI lineage: Eukaryota > Metazoa > Chordata > Chondrichthyes > Myliobatiformes > Dasyatidae > Hypanus > Hypanus sabinus. Next base: position 91,011,840 of record NC_082720.1, on the reverse strand, counting down.
CCTCGGAGAGTCAGAGAGACCCCACGGCCCTTGGGGAGTTGGAGTTCGGTCAGAGAGTCCCCGCAGCCCCTCGGGGAGTCGGAGTTCAGTCAGAGAGACCCCGCGGCCCCTTGGGGAGTTGGAGTTCAGTCAGAGAGACCCCGCGGCCCCTTGGGGAGTCGGAGAGACTCAGCAGCCCCTCGGAGAGTCGGAGAGACCCCACGGCCCTTGGGGAGTTGGAGTTCAGTCAGAGAGACCCCATGACCCCTCGAGGAGTCGGTTTGGTCAGAGCGCCCATGCTCTGTCTCACTGCTGCCTTCAAATAGAAGGCACAAGAGCTGAGGGGCTCACACCACCAGGTTCAAGAACAGTTACCACTCTTGAACACAAGAGGATAATGACACTCACTTGCCCAATCTTTGAGATGTTCCCACAACCATCAATCTCACTTTAAGGACTC